>NC_091572.1:28321231-28338731 GCF_042767895.1 Penaeus vannamei
CAAGTGAAATAAGAAAAGAAAAAAAAATATATATATGATATCTATAACTATAAATTGCAACATTACATTAAAGAACATATCATCTATATCTTCATAATACATTCCATTAAATTACATTTCTATCGTTAGTAATAAGCATAATAAATGCACCAAATTATATCCATTAGGTAGCAGGTACTATGTACAAAATACACTTTATAAACACTGTAGTTTCCGCAGCAGACAAACAAACACATACCCCCACGACGATTGTTGAGACGCACTGGGGAAACCCTTTTGAATATGACAGGGGCTTTTTCCGTTTTCTTTCCTTTGTTGGTAGACTTTTTTTTTCTTCTGTTTGGGGATTTGGGTTTATAAAAATAGAAGTAACCCTGTTCTACTTGGAATAGGGAGAGAAAGATGGAGAAGGAGAAAAGAAGGGAAAAAAGGAAAAGGGAGAAAAGGGGAGAAAAAGGGAAAAGGGAGAGGGAGAGGGGAGGGGGAGGGGGGGGGGAAGGGGAGGGGGGGGGAGGGGGAAAGTGGAAGTGGGAGAGAAGGAGGGGGAGAGGAAAAGGAGAGGAGAGGTAGAGGAAGGAGAGGAGAGGGAGAGGGAGGGGGAGAGGAGAGGAGAGGAGAGGGAGGGAGGGGGAGAGGGAGAGGGAGAGGGAGAGGGAGAGGGAGAGGGAGAGAGAGAGAGAGAGAGAGAGAGAGAGAGAGAGAGAGAGAGAGAGAGAGAGAGAGAAAGAGAAAGAGAGGGGGAGAGAGAGAGAGAGAGAGAGAGAGAGGGAGGAGGGAGAGAGAGAGGGAGAGGGAGAGGGAGAGAGAGAGAGAGAGGGGGAGAGAGAGAGAGAGAGAGAGAGAGAGAGAGAGAGAGAGAGAGAGAGAGAGAGAGAGAGAGAGAGAGAGAGAGAGAGAGAGAGAGAGAGAGAAAGGGGGGGGAAAAAGAAAGAGATAGATAGAGAGAGGGGGGGGAAGAAAGAGATAGAGAGAAAGGGGTGAGGGAGAAAAATAAAGATAGATAGATAGAGAGAGAGGATCATAATAAACGAACACACATGCAAATACATAACAAATTGATTGTATTTATATATATATACACATTTTGACACCACCTCCATATTTGTTGTTCATACATAATTTAAAAAAAACAGAAAACATAGTATGATAAGGAAGATGAAGAAGAATGAGAATAAGATTAAGAAATAAAGAAGTAAAAACAATACAGGTGGATATATTACCGTGACATATAAATGTAAAAAAAAAATAAACAAACCTGATATTCTTTGAAAATGTGGAAACTGTTTTTGATCACAGAATATACTGTAATGAATAAATATAAGATAAAAGGTGATTCATATATAAAGACTAGTAAAAAAATAAATAGTCATGTGTTTTTTGCTAGACTTTTTTTTTACGAAAGACGAGAAAGATATGTTTATAAAAAAGTGGGGAAAAAAAAAATTATAATATTTTTTTCACGAAATACCCAGTCTTAAGATAGACCTTTGCTTTCAAAAAATGTCCATCTTTGTCATCTCTGCCACAAAAATTTTCCCCCAAAGAGTTTGACAAAAAGGCAATAAAGAATAGAAAAATGCAATTTTAACCTCCCCCAACATTCCAAAAGGTCCTTCCTTGTTTTTCCCCTTTTATCTTTTTTTTTCCTAAATTTCTTTTTTTTTATCTTTTACCCTTTTTTGCCCCGAAGGATCAAAGGGGCCCGGTGAAGGAAGGAGGAGGGGAGGAGCAGCACACAGGGGGGGTGGCGAACGGGCTGGGTTTGGCCCTCCTCCGGCGGGTTCATGGGGAACAGGGTCACAGGGGGAAAGAACCGCTGCCAGAAACAGAGACTGCGGGAAGGGAGACACAAAATTAGATAATTTTGCATGTTTTTAAGGATAGTCATTTTGGGGGGATTTTTTAGGATAATCATTTTGAAGGATTTTTTTGGAAGTATTTTGGGAAAGGGTTTTTTTAAGGATAGTAATTTTTTTTAAAGGGTAGTAAATTTGGGGAAAGGGTTTTTTGGAAGTAATTTTGGGAAAAAATTTTTAAAAAAAGTCATTTTTGGGAAAGGGTTTTTTTTAAAGGGTAGTAAATTTTTGGGAAAGGGTTTTTTGGATAGTAATTTTGGGAAAGGGTTTTTAAGGATAGTAATTTTGGGGGTTTTTTAAGGAAGTAATTTTAAGGGTTTTTTAAAAATAGTAATTTAAAAGGGTTTTTGGGTTGTAATTTTTTAAGGATTTTTAAGGAAGAATTTTGGGGAAAGGGTTTTTTTTGGGTAGTAAATTTTGGGAAAGGGTTTTTTTAAGGGTTGTAATTTTTAAGGATTTTTTAAGGAATAAATTTTTGGGAAAGGGTTTTTAAGGATAGTATTTTTAAGGATTTTTTTAAAGGGAAATAATTTTAAGGATTTTTTTAAAGGGTATAATTTTGGGAAATTTTTGGATAGTAAATTTTGGGGAAAGGTTTTTTAAGGGAAATAATTTTAAGGTTTTTAAGGGAAATAATTTTGGAAGGATTTTTTTAAAGGGTGGGAAATTTTGGGAAAGGTTTTTGGATATAATTTTAAAGGGTTTTTTTAAAAAAAGAATTTTTGGGAAAATTTTTTAAGGGTAGTATTTTTGGAAAGATTTTTTTAAGGGTATAATTTTGGAAGTTTTTTTTAAAGGGGAAAAATTTGGGAAAGGGTTTTGGATAGTAAATTTTTGGGAAGTTTTTTTGGGAAAAATTTTTGGGAAAGGGTTTTTAAGGGTAGAATTTTGGGAAGGGTTTTTTGGATAGTAATTTTTGGGAATTTTTTTTAGGAGTAATTTTGGAAGGATTTTTGGATAGTAATTTTGAAGGATTTTTTTAAAGGGGTATTTTTTGGGAAAGGGTTTTTAAGAAAAGTATTTTTAAGTTTTTTTGGGGGTAATTTTTAAATTTTTTTAAAGGGTATAATTTTGGGAAGGGGTTTTTAAGGGTAATAATTTTGGAAGAATTTTTTAAGGGTAGAATTTTGGAAGTTTTTTTAAGGAGTAAATTTTAAGAATTTTTAAGGAAGTAATTTTAAGTTTTTTTAAGGATAGTAATTTTAAGTTTTTTAAGATAATTTTAAAGGGGGAAAAAGAGAAATAAAAATATGATTATTACATGTTTTTTTTTTTTGGGGGAAAATATTTTGGAAGGAAACAGAATGCGGAAAAAGAGAAAATGAATAGGGGTTATTTTTATAATATATATATATATATATATATATATATATATATATATTATTACACGTTTATGTTTTGAGGGAAAGAAATTTTTAAGGAAACAGAATGAAAGAAAAAATAGTAATCGATTTTTTTTTTTGGGGTATTTTTAAGGAAACAGGCTGGGGAAGAAGAGAAAAAAAAAATCATGATTGTAAAAAATTGATTTTTCAAAAAGGTTTTTGGAAAGAAACACATGGAAAAAAGAAAAAAAAACAGAATAAAAGATAATGTGATAATAACAGTTTTTATCTTCAGGTGTATTTTTGGGGGAGGAAAAAAAATGTTTACTCTCTGAGGAAAGTATTTTTCAAGGAAATAAGGTGAGAAAAAGAGAGAAAAAAAAAACAAAATGGCTTATTTTAGGTTGATTATTACAGGTTCTATTTTCGAGAAAGTAATTGGAAAAAAAGAGATATAAAAACTTTAAGATTATTGGATTATTTTTTTAAAAAGGGAAGGGAAAAAAATAACTTTTCGTTTTTTAATTTTTTAAAATAAAAAATTAAAAAATAAGTTAAAAATTCTTGCAAGAAAAAACTTTTGGGGGGAGGAGATCATTAAAGTACAGCTTTCACACATTACACCCAATAGTAAATGATGCCAAACGGCAAAATTTTCAGTGAAAAAATATCTATTTTTTCAGTTTCAAGTTTTGATTATCTTTGAGCCCTGTGTTTTAAGGGATAGGTTTTTAACACTAACAACCAAGTCTTCAAATACTATAAAAAAAGGGAAACAGAAAAAAAAAATAAAACTCTTCACCAATATAAACCGACAACTTGCATCTAACACCACCTTCCTTGCATGGGCTTACATTCAACAGTAATTTTGTGATTACAGTTCTTTACCTGTGTTAAAAAGGGTTTTGACTCAGAGACAATTGTTCGCTCAGCTCAAGGTGGACAGATGGTGAGGTTTAACAGGCCATTCCATTCTAATCAGGGACGTGGGGAGAATAATGATAATTATCCAATAAATTTAGTCTTTTATTCGTCAAAAAATGTTAAATAAAACAAAGGTAAAAAACCTTTCAGTGGCAATTACAAAAATAAAACTTTTATTCCTTTGGATGTGCGAACGATATATTTTTTTTTCACGATCCCTATAACCGAATTCGCCGATTCTCCCGCCATTTTTAAATTTACAACATGACGGTTAACATTCAAACAACCAGCTGATTTCCTTCACCCATCTCCCCGTATGTGGAAGGAGATGATGACACTCATGATGGTGGTGGCCACAGACGGTCTTTGGGGCCTGGAGGGTGTTGGCCAGGCCCGGGGAAAGGGGCTGCCCGAAGACGAACTGCAGGTCGCCCCCGTGGTAAGAACCTTTTGGGAAGAATGCGATTCTTTGATTTCCATTAAAGGGAATAGTGGGATGATCTTTTTCCCTTAGAAATCCCCTTTACAAATAGGGGACATGATCGAACTTCCTTTACAAATAGGGGACATGATCGAACTTCCTTTACAAATAGGGGACATGATCGAACTTATGTGATTTTTCTGTTTTTTCCCTATACGGATAATGGGTATGATCGAACTTATATTATTTTCCATTTTTTTCTGTATACAAATAGTGTACATAGATCCTATGTGCTTTTCCGAAATCCCTTTTCCACTATAAATAGGGGATTTTTGTGAACGTAATTTTTTTCCCAAAAATTATTGAAAATGCCCAACCCTTAAGAGTCACATTAAAACAATTTTATCTTATCTCAAGTAATCAAAATTTAAATCAGGGAAACTTTAATGAATTCGATTCAGATTTGCAAAAAAATTTTTTAACTGCGATTAGTATGGAATAATTCATTATTTTTTTAAAGTCAGTTAATCGAATTTTGGCAGTTGGAGACATTAGGGGAATACATGATTTGCATATCTTAGTCCTTTTATTTCATATGTACGTATTTTTACCCGAAACATAAAAAAATGTACATTTAAAATACAATTTCACTGTCCATTTCAGTTATTTATGGGATTAAATTTAACGATCTATTTAACTTATACTTATTTTCCCCCAAAATATTTTAAGCCCCCCTATTTACCTGCTTACCACTTTTTTCCCCATCTCTTATCCACTATTTCATCCATTTACATCCACTTTACCAATTTTATTTTTTTTAACGCACACCTATATTCCAAATTTTTTATTCCTCTTTGCTCTTTATCATCTCTTTTATTAACTTACTTATCTCTTTTTTTCCCTTTTTCCCTTTTCCTCTTTTTTTTCTTATTCTTCTATCTCTTACTCCCCCCATTCATACACTTACATCTTTTCCTCTACCCGCCTTTTATTACCTTTCCTATCCTCCCCTTTATCCACTTACCCCGCTTCACCTCTTTCTCTTTAACCCTGCTTTATCCACCTCCCCCCTCTCTTTAAATCCCTTGCCTATCCTCTTTCCCTATCCCACCCCTCATTTATCCACCGACCTAATCCCAATCTACATCCCCCCTTTCCTTCCTTCCACTTACCTTAATCCCTTTTCCTCCATTCCCCCTCCTTCCCTTCCCACCTACGCATCTCTTACTCCCCCCCATTTTTTCCTTCCTTTATCCACCTATTCCTTACCTATCCTCTCCTTTCCCTATTCACCTATCCAAATCCACTTTCTCTTCTCCCCTTTTTCCATCTCCTTTATCCACCCATCCCCCCCCTACCTCCACTAGCCCCCCCTTTTCCCCCTATCCACTTCCCTTTTTCCCTCCCCCTTTATCCCCTCCGCCATGCTCCCCCCTTCCCTTACCCCCTATCCACTTCCCTTTTACCCTCTCCTTTATCCATCTCCGCCAGCCCTCCTTACCCTATTCACTTCCCTTTTTTCCCCCCACTTCATCCACCTCCCCTGCTCCCCCCCCTTTCCCTATCCACTTCCCCCCTTTACCCTCCCCCATCCCCCTCCGCCATGCTCCCCTCCTTACCCTATCCACCTACCTATCCACTTCCCCTTTTTCCCTCCCACTTATCCCCCCGCCATGCTCCCCCCCTTCCCTATCCACCTATCTATCCACTTCCCTTTTTCCCTCCCACTTCATCCACCTCCGCCATGCTCCCCCCCCCCTATCCACTACCTATCCACTTCCCTTTACCCTCCCACTTCATCCACCTCCGCCATGCTCCCCCTCCTTACCCTATCCACTTCCCTTTACCCTCCCCCTTATCCACCTCCGCCATGCTCCCTCCTTTCCCTATCCACCTACCTATCCACTTCCCTTCTACCCCTCCCCATTCATCCACCTCCCCATGCTCCCCTCCTTACCCCATCCACCTACCTATCCACTTCCCTTTCCCCCCCCCACTTATCCCTCCGCCATTCCCCCCCTTTCCCTATCCACCTACCTATCCACTCCCCACCCCCCCTTCATCCCCTCCCCATTCCCCCCCCTTACCCTATCCACCTACCCCAACTTTTTTACCCCCCCACTTCATCCCCTCCGCCATGCTCCCCCCCTTACCCATCCACCTACCTATCCACTTCCCTTTACCCTCCCACTTCATCCCCTCCGCCATGCTCCCCCCCTTACCCCATCCACCTACCTATCCATTTTTTACCCTCCCACTTCATCCCCTCCGCCATGCTCCTCCTTACCCTATCCACCTACCTATCCACTTTCCCCTTTACCCCCCTTCATCCCCTCCGCCATGCTCCCCCCCTTACCCTATCCACCTACCTATCCACTTCCCTTTTTCCCTCCCACTTCATCCCCTCCGTCCCCTCCTTACCCTATCCACCTACCCATCCACTTCCCTTTACCCTCCCACTTCATCCCCTCCGCCATGCCCCCCCCTTTCCCTATCCACCTACCTATCCCTTCCCTTTACCCTCCCCCTTCATCCGCCTGCCATCTCCCCCCCTTTCCCTATCCACCTACCTATCCACTTTCCCCTTTACCCCCCCATTTTCCGCCATCTCCCTCCTTACCCTATCCACCTACCTATCCACTTCTGGCTGCCCACTCGGACATCATCGGGCGGTAAGAACTCGGCGAAATAAGGCGTGTCCAGTGGCTCAGAAGTCCCGCCTCCTCCACGCAGGGCACGCGGAGGCCGAGGCCCGAGATGAGCTGGGGAGAGGGGGGGTTAGCGGCGGTGCGGTTGGGGGGGGGGGGGGGGATGGGGGGAAAGGGGTGGGGGTGGTTGGATGGGAGGGGGGGGGGGGGGTTGGGGGGTTGGAGGGGTGGTTGGATGGGGGTGGTTGGTGTGGAAGTGATGGAGGGAAGGGGTGGTATGGGGGTGGTTGGTATGGGAGGGGTGGGAATGGGGGTGGTTGGTGGGGGAGGGGGGTATGGGGGGGGTTTGGAAGGGAGGGGGTATGGGGGGGGTTGGTATGGGAGGGGGTAGGGGGTTTTTAGGGATGATAATGATAATAACATTAATGGAATAATGATGATAACGATTACTGTATTGCATTGATGGCATTAATGGGGACAGTATTTCACTGACGGGATTAAAATCATTCAAAAAAAATCGCACAACAGTGACAAAACCAATAACAATAAATATAATATAAAGTACTTAAAAAATATTTATACATTTCATTCTCGAAACAACAGAAAATAACCCACAAGAATAGAAATAAAGAAAAACCAAAATTACTTAACTAGGAGTTATTTGTCTCCCAGTGATTCTCTTTTAAACCCTTTTTAACTTTTGATTTGAGGTAATATGTTTGTATACTTATCTATCCCGGTATTTGTTTGTGTCCGTATATGCATATGTATAAATGTACATATGTGTATATGCATCTTTTATCTATTTGTCTATTATCGCAAATATACTTTGGAGTCTACACACACACACATACATATATATATGTTTTATGTTTTCTGTGTGTGTGTGTGTGTGCGTGTATCCTTCCTTTTCCCTTTCCCCCCTCCTAAAACCCTATCCTCATCTTTACCCCACTCCCTCCCTCTCTATCCCCCTCCCTCCCCCTTTTCCCCCTCATCTCGCTCTCCCCCCACAGCAGAAATTTTTTGACCTTGGCGAGTATTCCTCATTCCTCTCCTCATTTCTTCATCCTCCCTCCCCCCCATTTTTTAACTTTCGTTCCTTCTTTCCCCTCCCCCTTGCTTCCCCCCCCCTTTTTCCCCCTTTTTCTTTTTCCCCCTCCTTCTTAATATTCTTCCCCCCTTCCTTTTTTTCCCCTTTTCCATCTTCTTTTTTCCCCCCTCCTTCGTAACACCCTTTCCCTTTTCCCTTTTTCCCCTATTCTTTTTTCCCTCCTTCTGAACATCCCCCCTTTCCCTTTCCCTTTCCCCCTTTTCCCCGCTTCTCTTTTCCCCTCCTTCTCAACGTCCTCGCTTCCTTCCTTTCCCCCTCCTTCGTAACATCTTTCCTTCCTTCTTTCCATTTTCCCTCCTCTCTCTTTCCCCCTCCTTCGTAACATCCTTCCTTCCTTCCTTTCCCTTTTCCCTCTTCTCTCTTTCCTTCTCCTTCTTAACATCCTCCCTTCCTTATCTACCGAATGGCGCTGCCCTCAGGATGGTCTGGGATGAGCTTCCGAGTCCTTCAAGGCACCCGGAGGTCACCCATGGGGGACTTGGCGACCGGGAGAGGGCGTCAGAGGTCAGAGGTCGAGGAGGAACCCAGAGTCATCTACGCAGGAATCCCTTAATCATAGATGGCGTCTTGGTATATCTTCCCTTTCTTTTTCTTTTTAGCTTTCCTTCTTTCATTCCCTCTTCTTTCCTGGCCCCCTTTTCGTTTCTTCCTCCTCCCGTTTTTTTTTAGTTTTTCCTCCTTCACCCCTACTTCCTTTCTTTCTTTTCTCCACCCTCTCTTTTTTTTTTTTTTTTTTTTTGTTTTTTTTCCCTCAATCCCTCTTCCTTTTTTTCTTACCTTTTCCCTTTCCCCTTTTTCTTCTTCTCCCCTTTCCCCCTTCCCTTATTCTCCCCAACCCTTTAAAAAAATTCCCTTTACGGAGACTTTGGCATCCGTTGCTTTCCCTCCCCTTCCCCCTTTTTTTTACTTCCTTTCCCCCTTTTTTTCCTTTTTTCCCCTTTGCTCTCCCTTTTTTTTCTCTCTTTCCCTCTCCCTTCCTTCCTTATCCCTCTCAATTTCTTCCCTTCTCCTCTCCCCATTTTCCCCCTTTCCCTCTTCCTTATTTCCCCCTTCTCCCTCTCCCCTTTTTCCCTTTCCCTCTTTTTCCCCTTTTTTCCTTTTTTACTTCCCCCTTTCCCTTTTTTCTTCCTTTTTTTATCTCTCCCCCCCTTTTTCCCCTTTAGCCTTCACCCCCCTTCCTTCCCTTCTCCTCTCCTTCCCTTTTCCTTCCTTCCTTCTCCCCCCATCTTCCCCCTTTTTAGCCTTCCCCCCCCTTCCCTTTCCCCCTTCCCCCTCTTCTCCCTTTTTTCCCCCTTTTCCTTCCTTCCTTCTCCCTCCCCTTTCCCTTTTTAGCCTTCACTCCTCTTCCTTCCCTTCTTCTCCCTTCCCTTTCCCCTTCCTTTCTTATCCCCTCCTTCTTCTCCCCTTTCCCCTTTTTCCCTTTCCCTTTCCCTTTCCCCCTCCCCCCTCCCCCCTCCTCACCTCGGAAAAATGATCTTGACGGGGCCCTTTGGGGGTTTAGCCGTTCCGTAGATGTAGGGGCGCGGACGGCGTGGGGGACCCCCGCCGGGGCTCGCGGTTCGAGGTCGGGGAACTTTGCTTCATGATAATATCCATCCAGTCCTCGGCCCTGGGGAGCTCGATGGTTCGGTTCTCTGATGAGGGGGGGCGTAGATGGCGAGGTGATGATGGTGAAAAAATCATGGTGAGAGGATCAGTTATTGGTTGAGGGTTTGGGTCGAGAGTGGTAGATGGATAACCCGGAGACGAAACGATGCGTTAAACAGTTTTGTTTTGGGGGGGGAATTTGGGCAGAAATTTGATAATATGGACTTATATGGGTTTTTTTTGTTTTTTAGACTATATGGACCGTATTCGTGTTGACAGTTGTAGAAAGGTATGAATGAGAATGGATATCTTCACAGTAAAGAATTATTTTGGGCGGTTTCGAATAAACTTTTGTCAGAAACACATGAACACTGGCGAAGATATATTCGAAACCGGGCAAATCATCTCCTTATTGTGAAAATATTCATTCTCATTCATTTCTGCATTTTTAATATATCATTTTATAATAAAACTGTTTAGAGAATCGTCTTTTCTCTTGCTATCTACCATCAAGTCAACACGGGTTTGTCTTTTCCCCAATTCTCATTGGTGGCAAATTTTGACCATTTCCCAAGTTTTATTCTATCTAAAGTATTGCATGCCACCAAGTTTAGGATCTATTCAAAATACAACAAAAAGGGAAATATTTATTCTTCATGAGAATCAAAATTACTAAAATCAATTCTTCTTCCCCTTAAATTAATCACAAAAATAGTTGATTATAAAATTCATTGACTAGTTACTCACTCACTTACAACTTACAAACATGTGTGTGTAATGGCACATGCATATAGTACTATATAAAAATAAAAACATAATAAAAATAATATATATATATATATATATATATATATATATATATATATATATATATATATGTATATAATATATAAAAAATATATATATATATATATATATATATATATATATATATATATATATATATATATATATATATTTAATATATACAAAAAAACAAACACATTAAGTGCACACAAAGATGAAACAAAAAATCAAGAAAGTGAAAAGAAATTATTTCAAAAAAAAAAAATATATATATATATATATAAATATATATATATATAATAATTATACAAATGTTTTGCCTCGTGAGCTGTATGGGGGGGGTAAAGCGTGTGTTTCGGTAACCACGTCAGGCAAACACCTATAAATAAGGCCGTCGAGTTTGAGCATTTAATTCAGTGATTCTCAACCTTTTTCCCATTTAGCCTTTTTTAAAATTTTTTTTTAAAAATACATTTTCTCATTTAAAATTTTTTAAATTATAATAATAATATATATATATATTATATATATATATATATATTTTAAAAAACATATATATATATATATATATATATATATTTATATATTTATATTTTTTTTTTTGTATCGGCACAAACGTAAAGAATGGAAAAGCCTTTATCTTAGAGGTCTTTCACAAAATGTCTTATGAAGAACATTTTTCCTTTTTACCCCCTTCCCCCTCTATGCAAAAAAGGGAAAAAAAGAACACAAAACAACATTAAAGAAGAAAAAAAAAAAAGTAAGCTGAACGAAAGGCATGCCCCTCGAGTTTCATCAGGGAATCATCACCAAATTCGATAAGAAAATACGAAAGTGACAACTCTGAAAGGGATAGTAACGATAATAACAATAATGATAATAATAAAGAATAATGATAATCAAAATATTAATCAAAACAGTAATGATAATATTAATGATCAAAATAATACAATGATGATATTGTAATAAAAATAACAACAATAAGATATAAGACAGCCAGCCATATCATTATAAATTTACACCCTGCTGTTTACGCCCTTACTGTTACAATTTAAAAGAACTTTACTTGATTTGCAGTAATATGTAGATACTTTATCTATTCCTGTGAAGATTAATATTCTACAAATGAAAAAATGACTATTATTAAGATGAAATCATTATATGTAATATATTTGTAATTAGGCAAAATTACATAATAGTGCACTGATTCTTCACTTTTGTCAAGGATTTAAAAATCTAACTACATTCACAACGAAACAAGCAAACAGCCAGAATGCATAGATAAATTAGTATTGAAGGTAGCTCATAAAAATACAGTATCCAACAAAAAATCAAATCATTCAATCAAAAGATGAATAAAAACCAGCATGATAATAATAATAATGATAATAACAATAATAATAATGATAATAATAATAATAAAATAATAATAATAATAATAATAACAACAACGATAATAATAATAATAATAATAATAAGAACAACAGCAACAAAACAATAATAATAACAACAACAGCAACAAAACAATAATAATAACACCAACAACAATAATGGTATCATAATCATTATGATAATAATAATGGCAGTAATGATAATGATTATCATAATGCTAATGGCAATAATAATGATAACAATAATAATGATGATTAAAACAATAATATAATCAACATTGATAATAATAAATACGATAATAACAAATAATAGTAACACACATAAAACGAACAACAACGATATCAATAATCATAATGATAATCAAATTGAAGATTATTATATTGATAACGAATAGCAATAGGAACAAAAATGACACTCATAATAGTAATGATAATTATAATAGCAATAATAGTAGTAATAGTAGTATTAGTAATTATGATAATAATAATAACAATAGCAATAAGAAAAATAACAACAATAACTATAATAATGGCAACGATAACAACATCAGCAAGAGCAAGAACAACAACAATAACAATAATGATAATCATCGTCTTAATAAGAATGATAATGATGATAATAATGATAATAGTAATGATAATGATAATAATAAAAATAATGATGATAATAATGATAATGATAATAGTGATAATGATAATAATAATAATAATAATAATAATAATAATAATAATAATAATAATAATAATAATAATAATAATAATAATAATAATAATAATAAAAATAATAATAATAGTAATGATAATGATAATAATAATAATAACTATAATGATAATAATACTGTTAATTATGATAATGATAATAATAATAATAATAATAATAATAATAATGATAATGATATAGATGATAATATTAATTATAATAATAATAATAATAATAATAATAATAATAATAGTGATGATGATTATGACAATATTATTAATAATAATAATAATGATAACAATAATAAAAACAATGATAATGATAATAATGATATCATTATCATTATCATCATCATAGTAATAATAATGATATTGATTGTAATAATGAAAACAGCAACATCGAGAAAAGCAACAATAACAATAATAATCATTATTATGATAATGATTATAATCATAACATTACCAACAATGATAACAAAGATAACTAAGATAATAGCAATAACAATGACCACAATACTTCAAACACCACCAACATACACCAACACGAACACGAAATACGAACACGAACACCACCACGAAACACAAACATAAACGCCATCGACATACACAAACACCAACACGCATACCGACACGAAACATACACAAACATCATCAATATTCACGAACACCAACACGCTTACGCGAACACGAAGCACGAACACCAACACCACCAATACACGAACACCAAAAAGCACAACAACACGAAACATGAATACAAACAGAAACACCAACACGAACCACTTACACAACCACGCACACACCACCACTTACACCAACACGTACCACTCACACAAACACCAACACGAAACACTCACACCAACCCACACACTCATACCACCAACTAACACTCACATTTACACTCACACAAACACCACACACTCACATGAGCACACACACCAACATAAACACCATCACGCACACTACCACTCACACCACCACTCACACTCACACCAACACCACCAACACACACTCACGCCAGCACTCACACCTCAGACTCCCACTAACACCACACACTCACACCACCACTCACACTCCCACCGGCCCGCTGCGCACCCACACTCACACCACTACTTACACCAACACACATTCACACCACCACTCACACTTCCACCGGCCCGCACACTCACACTCACACCACTACTCCCACTCCCACCACCAACACACACTCACACCACCACTCCCACTCCCACCGGCCCGCACACTCACATTCACACCACTACTCACACCAACACACACTCACACCACGACTCCCACTCCCACCGGCCCGCACACTCACACTCACACCACTACTCACACCACCACTCCCACTCCCACCGGCCCGCACACTCACACTCACACCACTACTCACACCAACACACACTCACACCACCACTCCCACTCCCACCGGCCCGCACATTCACACTCACACCACACACTCACACCACTACTCACACCAACACACACTCACACCACCACTCCCACTCCCACCGGCCCGCACACTCACACTCACACTCCCACCACCAACACACACTCACACCACCACTCCCACTCCCACCGGCCCGCACACTCAAACGCACACCATTACTCACACCAACACCACCAACACACACTCACACCACCACTCCCACTCCCACCGGCCCGCGCACTCACACTCACACCACTACTCACACCACCACGCCCACTCCCACCGGCCCGCGCACTCGCACTCACGCGCCCACCACCAACACACACTCACACCACCACTCCCACTCCCACCGGCCCGCACACTCACACTCACACCACTACTCACACCACCACGCCCACTCCCACCGGGCCCGCACACTCACACTCACACCACTACTCACACCACCACTCCCACTCCCACCGGCCCGCACACTCACACTCACACCACTACTCACACCACCACGCCCACTCCCACCGGCCCGCACACTCACACTCACACTCCCACCACCAACACACACTCACACCACCACTCCCACTCCCACCGGCCCGCACACCTCACACTCACACCACTACTCACACCACCACGCCCACTCCCACCGGCCCGCACACACCTCACACTCACACTCCCACCACCAACACACACTCACACCACCACTCCCACTCCCACCGGCCCGCACAATTCCTCTCACACTCACACCACTACTCACACCACCACGCCCACTCCCACCGGCCCGCACACTCACACTACACACTCCCACCACCAACACACACTCACACCACCACTCCCACTCCCACCGGCCCGCACACTCACACTCACACCACTACTCACACCACCACGCCCACTCCCACCGGCCCGCACACTCACACTCACACTCCCACCACCAACACACACTCACACCCACCACGCCCACTCCCACCGGCCCTGCACACTCACACTCACACTCCCACCACCAACACACACTCACACCACCACTCCCACTCCCACCGGCCCGCACACTCACACTCACACCACTACTCACACCACCACGCCCACTCCCACCGGCCCGCACACTCACACTCACACTCCCACCACCAACACACACTCACACCACCACTCCCACTCCCACCGGCCCGCAGACACTCACACTCACACCACTACTCACACCACCACGCCCACTCCCACCGGCCCGCACACTCACACTCACACCACTACTCACACCACCACGCCCACTCCCACCGGCCCGCACACTCACACTCACACTCCCACCACCAACACACACTCACACCACCACTCCCACTCCCACCGGCCCGCACACTCACACTCACACCACTACTCACACCACCACGCCCACTCCCACCTGGCCCGCACACTCACACTCACACTCCCACCACCAACACACACTCACACCACCACTCCCACTCCCACCGGCCCGCACACTCACACTCACACCACTACTCACACCACCACGCCCACTCCCACCGGCCCGCACACTCACACTCACACTCCCACCACCAACACACACTCACACCACCAGTCCCACTCCCACCGGCCCGCACACTCACACTCACACCACTACTCACACCACCACGCCCACTCCCACCGGCCCGCACACTCACACTCACACCACTACTCACACCACCACTCCCACTCCCACCGGCCCGCACACTCACACTCACACCACTACTCACACCACCACGCCCACTCCCACCGGCCCGCACACTCACACTCACACTCCCACCACCAACACACACTCACACCACCACTCCCACTCCCACCGGCCCGCACACTCACACTCACACCACTACTCACACCACCACGCCCACTCCCGCCGGCCCGCGCACTCACACTCACACTCCCACCACCAACACACACTTCACACCACCACTCCCACTCCCACCGGCCCGCACACTCACACTCACACCACTACTCACACCACCACGCCCACTCCCACCGGCCCGCACACTCACACTCACACCACTACTCACACCACCACTCCCACTCCCACCGGCCCGCACACTCACACTCACACCACTACTCACACCACCACGCCCACTCCCACCGGCCCGCACACTCACACTCACACTCCCACCACCAACACACACTCACACCACCACTCCCACTCCCACCGGCCCGCACACTCACACTCACACCACTACTCACACCACCACGCCCACTCCCACCGGCCCGCACACTCACACTCACACTCCCACCACCAACACACACTCACACCACCACTCCCACTCCCACCGGCCCGCACACTCACACTCACACCACTACTCACACCACCACGCCCACTCCCACCGGCCCGCACACTCACACTCACACCACTACTCACACCACCACTCCCACTCCCACCGGCCCGCACACACTCACACTCACACCACTACTCACACCACCACGCCCACTCCCACCGGCCCGCACACTCACACTCACACTCCCACCACCAACACACACTCACACCACCACTCACACTCCCACCGGCCCGCACACTCACACTCACACCACTACTCACACCACCACGCCCACTCCCACCGGCCCGCACACTCACACTCACACTCCCACCACCAACACACACTCACACCACCACTCCCACTCCCACCGGCCCGCACACTCACACTCACACCACTACTCACACCCACCACGCCCACTCCCACCGGCCCGCACACTCACACTCACACTCCCACCACCAACACACACTCACACCACCACTCCCACTCCCACCGGCCCGCACACTCACACTCACACCACTACTCACACCACCACGCCCACTCCCACCGGCCCGCACACTCACACTCACACTCCCACCACCAACACACACTCACACCACCACTCCCACTCCCACCCGGCCCGCACACTCACACTCACACCACTACTCACACCACCACTCCCACTCCCACCGGCCCGCACACTCACACTCACACCACTACTCACACCACCACTCCCACTCCCACCGGCCCGCACACTCACACTCACACCACTACTCACACCAACACACACTCACACCACCACTCCCACTCCCACCGGCCCGCACACTCACACTCACACTCCCACCACCAACACACACTCACACCACCACTTCCACTCCCACCGGCCCGCACACTCAAACGCACACCATTACTCACACCAACACCACCAACACACACTCACACCACCACTCCCACTCCCACCGGCCCGCAACACTCACACTCACACCTCACTACCTCACACCACCACGCCCACTCCCACCGGCCCGCACACTCACACTCACACTCCCACCACCAACACACACTCACACCACCACTCCCACTCCCACCGGCCCGCACACTCAC
>NC_091572.1:28349762-28359762 GCF_042767895.1 Penaeus vannamei
ACAAACAGAAAGGAGGGTACTAAGACAGCAATCGTTTGAATTTCACTAAAATCCCGAAGGCAAATGGTTCCTAAATATTTTAAAGGCAGATCTAAAAAAAAATAATAATAATAAATAAATACATAAAAAAAAAAAATAAATAAATCTCAAAATTTGATTTCAGCATATCAGAAACCTACAAGTCTCTACCAAAATGCCAGAGATTAAATTCTAAAAACCAAGTCCAGAAAGAAGGAGTGCAAATACTAATACAGTAGAATATAGAGTACCTACCTCTTACACCACCAAAGCCTCTTCCTCTCCCGCGTCCTCTGCGTGGCTTGAAATCTTCTTCATCACTCCCAACAGCTGCCTGCTAAATAAAACAAGGATAACATGATTCCATCTTCCCATTGTGATTCTTGTAAATGCTTCAACCAGCAACTCAACCTGGATAATATCTTTACCTGGATAATATCTTCACATTTTATATACATCTGAACTGTATTTGCTAATCAAAATCATTAACCCTCTGAATCCGGATGACATTACGCTCACGTCAAGGAAAAACTTGGACAGCTTTACGGATGACGTGAACAAAGAATCAAGAGCGAAGGCCAGGATGACGGAAAAGACTCGCCACAAACCTCTTGGAGTATGAATTGACTCATTTGGCACTTAGAAGGGAGCTTTAGCATTATTCCCATCGATAAACGAAAGTGAAATGTAAATGTAAAGAGTGACTGGAAGGGTACCGGTTCCAGGAAGGACGTCATTTCCATGCTGCGTACCGTATTCCTGGCTGCCATGACCAGCGGTGCAGGTTGTATTACGTAAAATTGAAAATTACAAAAAAATTAGATATATGATACAAATAACCAGATGTTCCATATATTTTTTTCTTACACTGAGCTATTTACTACATAGAGAAATGATATGGAGTCCGTGCAAGGAAAAAAAGTAATTACCATCTGGATAAAGCAAATCAAAAGACAAATATGGACATTGTAAAATGGTGATAAAGCTAAAAAAGTTTTCACAAATTAACTTCTCAAAGGGTAGGCACAGAGTCTAGAGTTTCCCTCATCTCTCTGTCCTGTTGGCGCACACTGTTCTGTTCAGGTATGTGAGGAACCCAGGGTCAAAAACATCAAATGTCCTTTTGGAGTTCTGAATTTTGTTCTTTATGACCTATGCATGCAGTTTTCCCCTAAAATAATAAAAAAGTTTGGAATTACACAAATATATTTTGATACAAATTGAATATTACTAATCTAGCATTACTGGTGCCACGTTATTATTTCTTATGCCTTCATTTTTCTATTATAATAAATGGCAAACAGTGTTAGCTTTGAAGGAAAATAGAGGTTCATAATCATGATACAGGTTCACATACTTTCTATAAGGAAGGCACAAATAAGTACATTAAGTATTAGCACTAAAAAGGATTTTTTCATCACTACAGCACATTGTGAGAGTAATTCAAAATAAAAGTACAGCTTGTTTTCTTAATTGCATTTATAGGCTTCCTCAAAAAAATCAATATTTATTCTGGTAATGGTACAGCAACACTTAGCCATTTCCGTTTTCAAACTTGTATTCATCAAACAAATAAAGAATGGCACAGTAACAGTGTGGAGACATGTTCCAATGGATCGTGGATTATGTACTTGAAAAACTATCTTGGGAATGGGTTGCATTCTGCCCGAAATTCTTTCTTTGTTCACTTTATCTTGTGTATCTACCAAGATTACTTTTGTTGGATTCTCTCCCTGTAAGCTGTTTCTATTTTTTCCAAGGTTCAATATCAGCCACCACAAAGGCATATTATTCAGATTAAACATTCTATAAAATAGTAAATCTAAATGTTTCTCTCCAGTTTTATTTGTTTTGCAAACATACTTGTCAATTCTTTGGAACACAAAGTAGAGAGACATCTCACTCTCAAGAGTTTAGGAATTTAGCTTTACACTTCCTTTGAAAGGTTAAAAGATTGGTAAAGTATGGCCGTTTGTAAAAGCTCTGCTATACTATTGTGTGTGTGTAAATTGTCAGGTTCCTCCTCCATGATCTAATGATCTACTGATTTGAGTACACATTCAGGTGTTCTCAGTTCTTTTATATCCTTTCTTATCTTTTGAATCATTAATTTCACTCCCTTCATCTCCTTTAATGTAATGGACTTGTAATGGACTTGCTGTACAAAATCGCAAAACTGACTATACAGTGGCACATGGTATTCTATCCTACAAGTTTCAACTAGTATACATATAATTTGCTTTATTTCTTTATCTTCTGTAAATAAGCACCTTACTCACAAATGAAACTAAGGACAAATAAATATTTTTAAATTCAACTGTTAGAAAGAGGAATGAAAGATAAAATGTTATCAAATATAATATAAAGAAAAAATGGAAAACCCCTACTTTTATAGAAAACAAATAAATAAACACTCATTAAGCTGTACAAAAGGCAATTCTGCTAAAAATATCAGTTCATACATTTCCTAGTTTATATTGATACTCTTCTGAAATAACAAGGAAACTTTGGCAGTACAATGAGATGAAAATTTTCCTGGTCTTAATGCAGTGTCCATAAGAACATGTAATGTTTGCTGTGTTTTTTGTTTTGTGAAATTTCTTTACACATAGATGGCTCCATAAGTGCAAAGCCACCAAGACATTAACAAATAGACCTACATGACCTCACCTAATTTCCTACTTCCTCTAAGTTTTCTAGATTTTTCCCCCTAATGCTATTAATATTGATGCTGTTCTCATTATTGAAATTATAATTATCATATGTTATTAACAACACTAATAGGAATATAAATAAAAATCATGTTCCTAAAATATCAAGGAAAATTGTAAACAGGTGAAATAGGTAGGCCTACTAGTGGACTACTTAGTGATTATGTACTTGTATAGCCACCTATGTGTAAACACAATTAATAAATAACCTAAAATCAGTGTTACATAAATACTATCCCCATCAGCACTAGGTTAGAAGTGGCCTTCACAATAATCCAGTGTTGTATAATAACTGTAAGATGTGATTTCATCTATTCTTCCTAAATAAATATGTCTATGGATACAGAGAATAAAGCCCTAAAGGTTTATGATATATACTGAAGGTAGGAGTACCAACATCAACAATGGGACCTTGAGAAATGTACCTAAATGCAACTTCATGTCTGATTAACATACAAAGTCCCTTTCCATTCCCAGACAGTGTAAATCGCCTAAAGAAAAAATACTGGCACTCAATGGATCAAGCCATTAATACAGCAGCACAACACAAGCAACCCTTCCCTCTACCACTACTCACATAATGTGACACAAACCTATGTATCAAAACTAATCAGTGATCCTATATCAAACACAATACCTTAATTAATGGCTGTCTCACTTGTTAAAAACATCACCAGAAGTAAAATATATTGAAATCTCTCCTAACTCACCAAGGGAGCTAAAACCACCACTCTTCCTAGGTTAGGAACTTTTCAATCAATTATGTATCTATAGAGACTACAGATACTGATATAAAAAAAGTACTGGCCTTATAAAGTATCTGAATTTGTGGCAAGTAGTAAGATAATCAGAAATTAGTGATTCCTCAAGTATTTTTCTACTTTTGAGTAACACCACCAACATCTACTAATAGATGGATTTCTTTTTAACACTAAAAGAAATTGAGAAACTATTTAAACACCTTGTGTTGATTCTTTGTTAAGCAAAGTTTTCCCATTCAAAATATAACTAAATATTGAAAAAAAAAAGTATTTCTTAACTTTTAAAAGTGTATTATTCATTATACATCCATATCTTACTGAACTGGCATCACAGCTCCCTTGATAAGTGATTGGTAAATAAATCTTACCAATCCCATACCCACAGCACAATATCTACCTCTCAGTAATTTCAACAGATATCATGGCCTAATCTTTTAATCTTCCATATACATTTCCGCATTTTACTTTCCAAATAATACCAAAGCAGGCAAAGTCAGTAACAGCTGAACACACTGTCCTGGAAAGATCAATTTTCCCGATCTTCACAAGAACCTTTTATTTTTTTTTACACATTTAGCTATTTTTCTTTGCTTGCATTCACATGTTATTGGTTTCCCATGGATGTTAACTTGGAACCAAAATTCCTTCTTTTCCTTCTTATTTTCATCACATTCCTTCACAATTAGCACTTTCACTTTGAATCCTTTACACATCACATTTTTCTCCTTGTTTCCTATCACCTTCATCAAATGCTTTCTTTTGATTTATTATAATTTTTTTTCCAAATGCAAAGTTATTCACCTTTAAACTTCTATTCTTTCACTGAAGCTGTAGCAGAATCATTCACTTTAAACAAACTGTTTGTTTGTGTGTGTGTATGGTATATGCAAGAGTAGCTATGAGAATATGCACAAGTGTGGATGTTCAATCATGCTGTGTACAAACAATGTACTTATGCAAAAATGTATTACCTTTCTGTTGATGGGGTTGAAATCGGGGTCGTCATCGGAGTCTGACAAGTGGAAGTCTGGGTCCGAGTCCCCATACCCATCTGGTTCAATGTTCCCGTAGCGCTGAACTGACCGCGCTGCTCTGCGTGGGGTCTCTCTCTGTGGGATTACTTCTGGGGGGGAGGGGAAAAATGACAAATTTTATATATGATAATATTGCATTCTTCATCTCTTACTCCTTTTGAAGATAAAGAAATACATGTAAATCTCTAGGGATTCCATTCACATTTAACAAGCAATGCCTCAGTATTTATCATCACACTTGCCCTATCTCTAAAGGTGCCTTTCTCTATGCCTCAACCTACCTCCACTACCCGGTGACATGCCTCCGGACATGCCAGAGCTTCGCCGCCGTCCTCTGCGCGCTACATTGCGACGGCCGCTGGCAGGAGTTTCTCCCGCGTCACTGTTTGTGGTGGACTCTGAGCTGTTGGTGTTTTCTCCATCCGTGCCCGAAGGCTTTTCACTGGAGTCTGTGTTGGCTGATACTTCTGTGTTTTGTACTGTGGGGTCTGGGTCTGCAGGGGTGTGGTCTGTGGGCGTTATATCCTCCTCTGGGGGGTCGATCTCCACACCAGTGGATGTTATTTCAGAGGTGGCTGCATTTGACTCCTCCTGGCCCACGTCATCTTGTGAATCTTGGTCATATTGGTTTTCCCCGGGGTCTCCTACAAGAGAGAGGAAAGAATACACTGAGTTTAAAAATGAACAGTGAACGTAATTTCCCAACTCCTCAATATTATTCATCATGGACACTCTTTTTTTTTCATTTTTTATATTTTTATTTTTATTTTCTGAAAGTCCTAATATTAATCTTAAGCAGACCCTGTATTAAGACACCCAAGGAGAACTGAGAACACCCATCCACTTCCCAATCACACCACATGAGGCCCTACCGCACCAAACCACACCACATGTTCTGCCTTTTCAACACCCAATCGTCTTCATTTAATTATAAATTGGAAAATAATAATTATACTAAAACATAAATCAAGAAAGAAGCACCATAATGCCAATACCCTCATCACAGTGACCACAACACCTACCCGTGGTAGTGCTGGGTTTATCGCCAGAATCTTGGTTTTCGATGAATGACATAAAACTGCTCATGTAACCAGGTTTGTTGGTACCATTGGCCATGCCTGAAATAGCAAGATATCAAATCTTAGTATGTAGCTCAAGGTGAGTCTATGTCCAGATATCACCTTTTGGAGGGAAATCATAGGAATAAAAAAGAAAAGGGAAAACATATGAACAATAGCAAAATAAACCAAGCGATAAATCAAATATACAAAGTAAATAATACATAACCAGAATGTTCAATTTAATCTACTCATACACTTCTTTCCACTGATAAATGGAATGGTAAACATATACGAGATGCCCTCGCATCTGCCCCTGACCACCTCATCTACAGTACACCAACAAAGGCAAGCATTCAAGTCACTGGAAATCCCTGCTGATTCATCGTCAAATAAGGAACCAGACCCCATTCTTGCCTGAATATACACAGGGAAAATGCTTTGCCTTTTGAAGGAGTGCCAAAGGAGAGATACCTTAGCTATTGCTTGACACTGGACTCCTGAATATAGGCCTTCTTTACAGACCACAGGTAAGCTTCAAGTAGAATTGGACAAATCAGAGCCCCTTTCATTATAGGAAAGTTGCTACATTTTGCAAGCCACCTCAGGCATCTTCTAACCAATTAACAAAAGAATTATAAGAGCCATAGATTTGATAATAAAAGAGTCAACATTATATAAGACAAAGTTTAAAAATAAGTTATAACATATATAAACTACTACTCAGTGTCTAGCATTATTTAACACAAACAAACAGCTATAATAAATGTGCACATGATAACACTGAAAAAAAGGGGTAAAAATTATTTAAACACACAAATAATAATAAATATGAAAATAAATTATGAAGATAAGTAATATTTTCTGCTGCGTGCAAAAAATAAGACAAAACAATGAAAATCAATAAATCAATAATTCTAAGAAACACTGAATAAATTAACAGTACAGTTTAAAAATCAGAAAACAGAAAAGAGAAAAACACAACTGTCAAATCAAAGTAAATAATGGTGGAGAGAAAAATCAAATGAAGGAAAACAAGCAAACATATACAAATAATTTCTGGAAAAGACAAATAAACTACCAGGTGAAAAAAGTAAATAATAATAATAATAAAACAAAAACTATAATATGCAATATTGATAAACAATGTCTATATAGAAAGTCTTCAAACCCTTTCCTTCATTTCATCTTTTCTCTATTTACCAACATTACTTTCTATATTTCATCACATATTACTGTCCATTATTCATTCACTTTTTTTTTCTAATCCATTACATTTTATCTATTATCATGTTTGCTTATTCTGTTTTCACCTACTATTCAGCCTGTGCATATCTAACTATTATTGTATACTCAACTATCATAAGATATTTACTGATCTGGCCACTTTCCTTCTACTTAACTTTTCCCAGGCAACAATAAAGCCAAAATTCCAACCTTTACAATTCAGATACTTCCGAAGCATTGGCCTCTCCTATGAAACCACTGGTGTCACTTTCAGACTGTCATCAACTGTCATATCTCAAACTTACTGGAAAATGATAGCTTGAATACCATAGATTTTTCCTCAAGGTTTGTCAAATTTAATATATTTTTCACAATTTGGCAAAAAAAAAAAACACTTCTAGAAATAATATTACTTACTATTAATCATTCAAAGCATTTTCAGCATTACTATACTCTTTGCGCCAACCTATAAGAATAAAGATATTTATGAATTCAAGGATTTGTCCTACACAGGCCTATATGAAGTTCACTGTCAGGATAATTAATCTTTTTAATTCCACTTCAGGTTCCAGCAAAACACTTTGAAAGAAAAAACACTTAAAATGAAAATTAATACCTGAGGTATATGATATGCCAGATAAAATTATAACAATAAATAATAATAATTCAACCACCAGCCCTGTAAAATTACTACATCATACTTCATCTCTCTATAAATCAAATTTGAATATCTGGAAACCTGATCCTGTAATCTTTTAGTTCATTTTGAAGAGTCAATGAATTTAAAAACTTTGTTAACCATGTATTACAAATTCAATTTCCGAGTGCGATCTACCTGATCCAGTGCCTCTTTTCCCACTTTCATTTTTAATTTACTTTCACCAGAAGCAAAACTAATTATAAAACAAAGACATCCTTTCAAAACATCAACAAACAAAGCATCTAAAAATCTACAATGCTCAACAAAAGACAAATAAGGACATCTTAATAAAGTAGAAGATACACAAATAAACAAATGAACATATTAAGCACACAACTAAAAGGTAACCTGCAAAAAAACAAACAACGAGCTTCCACGGTACTCCAGCAAATGCCTACAATCCTCCATCAGACACAGAATAACCCTTTCTTGCAAGACAGACCTCAGATTGGTTTTATATTTGACAACAGATACCAGGAAATTCTGCAAGCTCTATTTAGCCAATATAGCTGTGTTGAAGATTCGCTGGCCAACAGCAGAGCAGAATGGACTAATCAACTTTGAGATTCACTCAAATCACTACTGCAATATAAGGTAATTATACTTACACAATCACCTTCACTTTTAACTTTTTAAATGTAGCCATTTAAAGATGCACCTGTGGCTTAATAAGCTATATTCTTCATTCTTTGTCTATTGTCAAGCAATCCTTTTTACGTCAATTATCACTAAATTAACAATGATAATAATTTAAAAAAAATATTTCCTAAAACACTCACACAGTACAGAAAAGAGAAACCAAGCTAATGACCATAACACCTCGGATTCTAATAGTACTGTATTTGGAATCAGTGTGCATTGATCACCTGACAGACCTGCAGTCACCTCAAAATCAATTTCCGAAGTCGTACAATTGAATTGATTTCCTGCCACTCGCAACACAAATCCATAAAACCATTTTAACAACTATGCGCACAATGTCTCTCCACCATAAACATTATACTCGAGGCTAAGCGTATGTCCATCATCCCCAGAGAGCGGCCACAGCACAGAACCCCCAAAACAAAGGGTCCAATTCTCCACAACACCAATGACGGGTCCAACTCAGGCCCTAGAGGAGTGACATGGCACTGAGAGGCCGCCTCCCCCAGCCTGCCATCAAAGGTGACTCAATCACAGACCCAGAGGCGCCTCCGACGTCGCCCTCGGGCACATCCCCCTCGAGTGCCAAGATTTATCCCGAGTGACATCACACGCCTGGCATTTCCTGTGCTCCGCACCTGCCCCACCGTGACACCTGTCATGCCCGGCGCCCCCTGACACGTGCCTCGCGCGCCCCGGGGCGACGCGTGCCCCAAGGCCTCCCGCTCCTGCAGGGATTTCCTCAGGATCCCCAAGGATGAGAGCGGGAAGGTAGGCCTATGCGCCTCCCCCGGGGCTCCCGCGCCCCACTCCCCCGCCGACGGGGGGACGGCGCTGGCCTCCGCGCCAGGCTGCCCGGGGGCGCGAGGGCGCTGCCACGGGGGGACGAGACGCGAAAATCATTGAACGACGAGCCTCCCTGGAGAAGAAAGGCTCGTCAAGGTCCTGGCAGAGGCCCGCTCACTGCAAACACTGGCATTCACGCCGCCCCCCGAGCAATCACGCGCCTCACGCCACACCCACGCCCGCACACCTCTCACAGGAAACGGCACAGGCGGCAGCAGCCTCCACAAGCGCCCGGGAGAGGAATTATGGTCAGAAAAGTGGAGGATGGTTGTACATACCGCTGCTCATGGACGCCATTTTCAAGTTTGGTTTACGGCGCGCAGAGACATCTGGCGGCAGCTCACGCAACTGGCCGAGGGCGCGCCAAATTCGAACTCTCTCACCGCCCGGATGCTCGCGCCGCTCTCCGCTCTCCGCCTTTCGCCCGGCATCTCTCCCGGAATTCTTATGGACAGAGACTGCTTCCAGGAGCGTTTTATATTTGGGATGGCCAGCGTTGAATCCATATAGTATTTCGTGTGGATACCGAGTCCATCCGAAATTATTTTTTCAACGTCACATGAGTTCGGTTTAAAGGGTTGGATGCCTTATTCCACGCGCTATTTCTACCAGTTGTGCGCTACTTTCAACCCCCACTATACACAGCTGACACGTGTTCTCAGCCGCAACAATGCCTCTTTTCTCCTAGTCTTCTCCGCCTCCCGTAGACATAATTCAAATCCGAGGAAATAAATCTTGGGTTTTCGAGATGCATGTTTCGTTATGTCGCCGCCTAAAATACCGCAAAGAGGCGAAACACACGCGGTCTGACTGTGGCTTCATAGCAGGGAAGGGTCTAAGAAGCCATTTTGGAATAGTCCTAGGAATGCTGACCTAGGAATAGTTGACCTCAAAGGTGTCTTGATAAGCCTAACGACAGCCTTACGTCACTCGTTGGACTCCGCGCCGCCTGGGACTCGACCTCACCCTGCGCCAGCCTGTAGGAGAAAGTGTGAATGAGAAT
>NC_091572.1:28377262-28389762 GCF_042767895.1 Penaeus vannamei
AGGATAGTCATTTTGGAAGGATTTTTTTTTGGATAGTAATTTTGGAAGGATTTTTCAAGGAGAGTAATTTTGGAAGGATTTTTCAAGGAGAGTAATTTTGGAAGGATTTTTTAAGGATAGTAATTTTGGAAGGATTTTTTAAGGATAGTAATTTTGGAAGGATTTTTTAAGGAGAGTAATTTTGGAAGGATTTTTTAAGGATAGTAATTTTGGAAGGATTTTTTAAGGATAGTAATTTTGGAAGGATTTTTTAAGGATAGTAATTTTGGAAGGATTTTTAAGGATGGTAATTTTGGAAGGATTTTTTAAGGATAGTAATTTTGGAAGGATTTTTTTAAGGATAGTGATTTTGGAAGGATTTTTTTAAGGATAGTAATTTTGGAAGGATTTTTTTAAGGATAGTCATTTTGGAAGGATTTTTTAAGATAGTAATTTTGGAAGGATTTTTTAAGGATAGTCATTTTGGAAGGATTTTTTAAGGATACTAATTTTGGAAGTTTTTTTAAGGAGAGTAATTCTGGAAGGATTTTTTAAGGATAGTAATTTTGGAAGTTTTTTTAAGGATAGTAATTTTGGAAGGATTTTTAAGGATAGTAATTTTGGAAGGATTTTTTTAAGGATAGTAATTTTGGAATTTTTTTTTATGGAGTAATTTTGGAAGGATTTTTTAAGGATAGTAATTTTGGAAGGATTTTTTAAGGATCGTATTTTTGGAAGGATTTTTAAGAATAGTAATTTTGGAAGTTTTTTTAAGGAGTAATTTTGGAAGGATTTTTTAAGGATAGTAATTTTGGAAGGATTTTCTAAGGATAATAATTTTGGAAGAATTTTTTAAGGATAGTAATTTTGGAAGTTTTTTTTTAAGGAGAGTAATTTTGGAAGAATTTTTTAAGGATAGTAATTTTGGAAGTTTTTTTAAGGATAGTAATTTTGGAAGTTTTTTTTAAGGAGAGTAATTTTGGAAGGGAAATAGAGAAATAAAAAATATGATTATTACATGTTTTTTTTAGGGAAAGTCATTTAGGAAGGAAACAGAATGCGGAAAAAGAGAAAATGGTAATCAGGATTGTTTGTTTGTGTGTGTATATATATATATATATATATATATATATATATATATATATATATATATATATATTATTACACGTTTATGTTTTGAGGGAAAGTAATTTTGGAAGGAAACAGAATGCAGAAAAAAGAGAGAAATAGTAATCATGATTGTTATTTTTTTAGGAAAGGTATTTTTTAAGGAAACAGGCTGCGGAAGAAGAGATAAATAAAAATCATGATTGTAATATGTGCATATTTTCAAAGAAGGTATTTTTGGAAAGAAACAGCATGGAAAAAGAAGAAAAAACTGAGAATAAAAGATAATGTGATAATAACAAGTTTTTATCTTCAGGTAAAGTATTTTTGGGAGGAGGCAAAAAAATGTTTACTCTCTGAGGGAAAGTACTTTTCGAAGGAAATACAGGCTGGAGAAAAAGAGAGAAAAGGAAAAACAAACATGGCTGTTATTTTAGGTTGATTATTACAGGTTCATATTTTCTGAGAAAGTACATTTGGAGAAAGAGAGAGATAATAAAAAAAAACTTTGAAGATTATTACAAGATTACATTTCTAGGGAAAAAATAACTGTTTCTGTTTTTAACCTTGATCATTATAAGTTTACACTTTCTACGAAAACACTTTTGGAGGGAGAGAGATCATTATAAGTACAGCCTTTCACACATTACATCCAATAGTAAATGATGCCAAAACTGGTCAAAACTGATTCAGCTGTAAAATATTTAATTTCTACTTGTATTTTAGCATTTTTCAGTTTCAAGTTTTGATTATCTTTGAGTCCTGTGCTTTAAGGATATGGTTTAACACCTGACAACCAAAAGTCTTCAAATACTATAATAAAATGGAAACAGAGAACAAAGAAATACAAACTCTTTCACCAATATATAACCGACAACTTGCATCTAACACCACCTTCCTTGCATGGGCTTACATTCAACAGTAACTTTGTGATTACAGTTCTTTACCTGTGTTGAACGAGGTTGTGACTCAGAGACAATTGTTCGCTCAGCTCAAGGTGGACGAGATGGCTGAGGTTGTAAGCAGGCCATTCCATCTCTCCCAACTCAGGCACGCTGGAGAGAATAATGATAATTATCCGGGAATTATTCAGATGTCTTTTATTCGTCAAATGAAATGCTATATAATAAAACACAAGGTAAAAGACCTTTCAGTGGCAATTACAAAAATGATACTGTTTATTCCCTTCTATAGGATGTGCGAAACGATATATTTTTTTTTATTTACACGATCCCTATGAACCGAATTCGAACCAAGTATTCTCCCGCCATTTTTTAAACCTTTACAACATGACGGTTAACATTCAAACAACCAGCTGATCTTCCTTCAGCCGATCTTACCCCGTATGTGCGAAGGAGATGATGACACTCATGATGGTGGTGGCCACAGACCGGTCTTTGGGGCCTCGGAGGGTGTTGGCCAGGCCGAGGAAGGGCTGCCCGAAGACGAACTGCAGGTCGCTCTCGTGGTAAGAACCTGTTGGAAGTAATGCGATTCTTTGAATTTCTTTTAGGAATAGTGGCCATGGTCGAACTTCCTTTAGAAATGCTCTAGAACTAGTGGATATGATCGAACTTCCTATAAGAATAGTGGATATGATCAAACTTCCTTTAAGAATAGTGGACATGATCGAACTTATGTGATTTTTCTGATTTTTCCGTATACGGATAATGGGTATGATCGAACTTATATTATTTTCCTTTTTTCTGTATACAAATAGTGTACATAGATCCTATGTGCTTTTCCGAAATCCCTTTTCCACTATAAATAGTGTACTTTTGTGAACGTATATTATTTTCCAAAATTATTGATAGTGCCGCTAACCTTAAGAGTCACATTAAAACGATTTTATCTTATCTCAAGTAATCAAAATTTAAATCATGGACAGCATTAATGAATTCGATTCAGATTTGCAAATAAACATCTCTTTAACTGCTGATTAGTAGTGGAATAATTCATTAGTTTTTTAAAGTCAGTTAATCGAATTTTGGCGAAGTTGGAGACATTAGGAGAATACATGATTTGCATATCTTATGTCCTTTTATTTCATATGTACGTATTTTTACCCGAAACATAAAAGAATGTGTACATGTAAGCATACAATTGCACTGTCCATTTCAGTTATTTGATGTGGATTAAATTTAACGATCTATTTAACTTATACTTATTTTCCCGCCATATATATCGTCTAAGCGCTTTGCCCCTATTTACCTGCTTACCACTTATTTCCTCATCTCTTATCCACTATTTCATCCATTGACATCCACTATCTACCAACTTTTATATTTTCTTTAATCCGCACACCTATATTCGCTTATTAATTTATTATTCCTCTTCTGGCTCTTTATCATCATCTTCTATTAACTTACTTATCTCTTTTGTTCCCTTATTTCTTATCCAATCTTTTGTTCATTTACTCGTATTCTTCTATCTCTTACTCCCCCTATTCATACACTTACATCTTTTCCTCTACCTGCCTTTTATTAGCTTCCTCCTATCCTCCCCTTTATCCACTTACCCCGCTTCACCTCTCTTTCTCTCAACCTCTGCTTTATCCACCTCCCCATCTCTTAACTCCCTTGCCTATCCTCTTTCCCTATCCACTTACCCCCTCATTTATCCACCGACTCTAATCCACTTAATCTACATACCCCTTACCTTACTCTATCCACTTACCTTAATCCACTTACTGTGCCTCCCATTACCTAACCTCTCTTTACCTTTCCCACCTACGCATCTCTTACTCCCCTACATTTTATCCTCTCCTTTATCCACCTATTCCTTACCTATCCTCTCCTTACCCTATTCACCTATCCTAAATCCACTTTCTCTTCTCCCTTTTACCATCTCCTTTATCCACCCATACCCACCCCTACCTCCACTAGCTTTTTCCCCTATCCACTTCCCTTTTACCCTCCCACTTTATCCACCTCCGCCATGCTCCCCTCCTTACCCTATCCACTTCCCTTTTACCCTCTCCTTTATCCATCTCCGCCAGCTCCCCTCCTTACCCTATCCACTTCCCTTTTACCCTCCCACTTCATCCACCTCCGCCATGCTCCCCTCCTTACCCTATCCACTTCCCTTTTACCCTCCCACTTCATCCACCTCCGCCATGCTCCCCTCCTTACCCTATCCACCTACCTATCCACTTCCCTTTTACCCTCCCACTTCATCCACCTCCGCCATGCTCCCCTCCTTACCCTATCCACCTACCTATCCACTTCCCTTTTACCCTCCCACTTCATCCACCTCCGCCATGGTCCCCTCCTTACCCTATCCACCTACCTATCCACTTCCCTTTTACCCTCCCACTTCATCCGCCTCCGCCATGCTCCCCTCCTTACCCTATCCACCTACCTATCCACTTCCCTTTTACCCTCCCACTTCATCCACCTCCGCCATGCTCCCCTCCTTACCCTATCCACCTACCTATCCACTTCCCTTCTACCCTCCCACTTCATCCACCTCCGCCATGCTCCCCTCCTTACCCTATCCACCTACCTATCCACTTCCCTTCTACCCTCCCACTGTATCCAGCTCCGCCATGCTCCCCTCCTTACCCTATCCACCTACCTATCCACTCCCCTTCTACCCTCCCACTTCATCCGCCTCCGCCATGCTCCCCTCCTTACCCTATCCACCTACCTATCCACTTCCCTTTTACCCTCCCACTTCATCCGCCTCCGCCATGCTCCCCTCCTTACCCTATCCACCTACCTATCCACTTCCCTTTTACCCTCCCACTTCATCCGCCTCCGCCATGCTCCCCTCCTTACCCTATCCACCTACCTATCCACTTCCCTTTTACCCTCCCACTTCATCCGCCTCCGCCATGCTCCCCTCCTTACCCTATCCACCTACCTATCCACTTCCCTTTTACCCTCCCACTTCATCCACCTCCGCCATGCTCCCCTCCTTACCCTATCCACCTACCTATCCACTTCCCTTCTACCCTCCCACTTCATCCACCTCCGCCATGCTCCCCTCCTTACCCTATCCACCTACCTATCCACTTCCCTTCTACCCTCCCACTTCATCCACCTCCGCCATGCTCCCCTCCTTACCCTATCCACCTACCTATCCACTCCCCTTCTACCCTCCCACTTCATCCGCCTCCGCCATGCTCCCCTCCTTACCCTATCCACCTACCTATCCACTTCCCTTTTACCCTCCCACTTCATCCGCCTCCGCCATGCTCCCCTCCTTACCCTATCCACCTACCTATCCACTTCTGGCTGCCCACTCGGACATCATCGGGCGAGACATAGGAGAACTCGGCGAAATATAGGCGTGTCCAGTGGCTCAGAAGTCCCGCCTCCTCCACGCAGGGCACGCGGAGGCCGAGGTCCGAGATGAGCTGGGGAGAGGGAAGGGTTAGCGGCGGTCGCGGTTGGGGATAAGGGTGGAGGGGGGGGGTGATGGGTGGAAGGGGTGGGGGTGGTTGGTATGGGAGGGGTGGTATGGTGGTTGGAAGGTGGTGGTTGGTATGAGAGTGGTTGGTGTGGAAGTGATGGTATGGGAAGGGGTGGTATGGTAGTGGTTGGTATGGGATTGGTGGTGTAGTGGTTGTAGGATTGTGGTTTTGGTGATTGTATGGTAGTGATGACTGTGGTGGTGACGATGGGGATTGTAGTAATGGTGGTGGTGATAATGGGAATAGTGCTAAAATTTGTTGATGAGTGTGATGATGATAATGATGATAGGGATGATAATGATAATAACATTAATGGTAATAATGATGATAATAACGATTACTGTATTGCATTGATGGCATTAATAGTGACAGTATTACACTGACGGTATTAATAATCATTACAAAAATAATCGCACAACAGTGACAAAACCAATAACAATAAATATAATATAAAGTACTTAACAAAATATTTATACATTACATTCGTCAGAAACAACAGAAAATAACCTACTAAGAATAGAAATGACATAGAAAACACAAAGTTACTTAACTAGGAGTTATTTGTCTCCCAGTGATTCTCTGGTGAACCTTTGTAACTTTTGATTTGAGGTAATATGTTTGTATACTTATCTATCCAGGTATTTGTTTGTGTCCGTATATGCATATGTATAAATGTACATATGTGTATATGCATCTTTTATCTATTTGTCTATCTATCAAGCAATATACATGGCAGTCTACACACACACACATACATATATATATGTGTGTATGTGTCTGTGTGTGTGTGTGTGTGCGTGTATCCTTCCTCTTCCTTCCCCCTCCTCAACCCTATCCTCATCTTTACCCCACTCCCTCCATCTCTCTATCTCCCTCCCTCCACCTTTACCCCTCATCTCGCTCTCCACCTCACAGCAGAAATAATTTTGACCTTGGCGAGTATTCCTCATTCCTCTCCTCATTTCTTCATCCTCCCTCCCCCATTTTTTAGCCTTCGTTCCTTCATTCCCTCTCCCATGCTTCCTTCCCCTTTTCTCCTCTTGTCTCTTTCCCCCTCCTTCTTAATATTCTTCCTCCCTTCCTTCTTTTCCCTTTTCCATCTTCTCTCTTTCCCCCTCCTTCGTAACATCCTTCCTTTCCCTTTCCCCTATTCTCTCTTTCCCCTCCTTCTGAACATCCTCCCTTCCTTCCTTCCCTTTTCCCCGCTTCTCTCTTTTCCCCTCCTTCTCAACGTCCTCCCTTCCTTCCTTTCCCCCTCCTTCGTAACATCTTTCCTTCCTTCTTTCCATTTTCCCTCCTCTCTCTTTCCCCCTCCTTCGTAACATGTTTCCTTCCTCTCCACCCTCTCTTTTTTTTTTTTTTTAGTTTTTTTCCCTCTATCCCTCTTCCTTTCTTCTTACCTTCCTTCCTCTTTTCTTCTTCTCCCTTCCCCCTCTTCCCTTATTCTCCTCACCTTAAAAATATTCTTGACGGAGACTTTGGCATCCGTTGCTTTCCTCTCCCCTTCCCCTTCTTTTACTTCCCCTTTCCCTTTCTTCCTCTTTTCCCTTCGCTCTCCCTTTTTTCTCTCTTTCCCTCTCCCTTCCTTCCTTATCCCTCTCAATTTCTTCCCCTTCTCTCTCTCCCCATCTTCTCCCTTTCCCTCTTCCTTACTTCCCCTTCTCCCTCTCCCCTTCTTCTCTCTTTCCCTCTTCCTTTCTTCTCTCCTTTCTTTCTTATCTCTCTCCCTCTTCCTTTCTTCTCTCCTTTCTTTCTTATCTCTCTCCCCTTCTCCCTCTTTTAGCCTTCACGCCCCCTTCCTTCCCCTTCTCCTCTCCTTCCCTTTTCCTTCCTTCCTTCTCCCTCTCATCTTCCCCCTCTTTTAGCCTTCACTCCCCCTTCCTTCCCCTTCTCCCTCTTCTCCCTCTACCCTTCTTCTCCCTTCCCTTTTCCTTCCTTCCTTCTCCCTCTCCCCTTTCCCCTCTTTTAGCCTTCACTCCTACTTCCTTCCCCTTCTTCTCTCCTTCCCTTTCCCTTCCTTTCTTATCCCTCTCCCCTTCTTCTCTCCTTCCCTTTTCCTTCCTTCCTTCCCCCTCTCCCCTCCTGCCCTCCTCACCTCGGAAATGATCTTGACGGGGACCTTGGTGGTGTAGCCGTTCCTGTAGATGTAGGCGGCGCGGACGGCGTGGAGGACCGCCGCCAGGGCTCGCGGTTCGAGGTCGGGGAACTTCTGCTTCATGATAATATCCATCCAGTCCTCGGCCCTGGAGAGCTCGATGGTTCGGTTCTCTGATGAGGGGGAGAGCGTAGATGGCGAGGCTGATGATGGTGATAATAATCATGGTGAGAGTGATCAGTTATTGGATTAAAAGAGGGTTTGTGTCGAGTAGTGGTAGATGGATAACCCGGAGACGAAACGATGCGTTAAACAGTTTTGTTTGGGGTGGGGGGGGGAATTGGACAGAACTTTGATAATATGGACTTATATGGGTTTTTTTCTGTTTTGTAGACTATATGGACCGTATTCATGTTGACAGTTGTAGAAAGGTATGAATTAGAATGAATATCTTCACAGTACAAGAGATGTATTTGGTCGGTTTCGAATAAATCTTCGTCAGAAACACATGAACACTGGCGAAGATATATTCGAAACCGGTCAAATGCATCTCCTGTATTGTGAAAATATTCATTCTCATTCATAGCTTTCTGCATTTGTAGAGTATATCATTTTCATAATAAAACTGTTTAGAGAATCGTCTTTTCTCTTGCTATCTACCATCAAGTCAACACAGGGTTTGTCTTTCCCGAATTCTCATTGGTGGCAAATTGTGACACATTTCCTAAGTTTTATTCTATCTAAAGTATTGCATGCCACTCCAAGTTTAGGATCTATTCAAAATACAACAAAGAGGAACTATTTATTCTTCATGAGAATCAAAATTACTAAAAGTACAAGTTACTTCTCCACTACGTTAAGTTAAGCTCACAAAAATAGTCTGATTATAAAATTCATTGACTAGTTACTCACTCACTTATCAACTTACAATACATGTGTGTGTAATGGCACATGCATATAGTACTATATAAACATACATACATACATACATACATATATATATATATATATATATATATATATATATATATATATATATATATATATATGTATATACATATATAATATATATATATATATATATATATATATATATATATATATATATATATATATATATATATATATTTAATATATACGAACAAAAAACACATTAACGTGCACACAAAGATGAAACAAAACATCAAGAACAGTGAAAAGAAATTGATTTCAAATATATATATATATATATATATATATATATATATATATATATATATATATATATATATATATATATATATATACATAATTATACAAATGCTTATGTCCATGCGTGAGCTGTATGGGGGGAGGGGTACATGCGTGTGTTGCGGTGCAACTCACGTCAGGCAAACATCCTATGCCAAATAAGGCCGTCGAGTTTGAGCATTTAATTCAGTGATTCTCAACCTTTCTCCATTTAGTCCTTTGGTTGGATGCATTTTCTCATTTAGTTCTTTACAATGTATACATACATACATATATATATATATATATATATATATATATATATATATATATATATATATATATATATATATATATATATATATATATATATATATATATATATATATATATATATATATATATATATATATATATATATATATATATGTATATATTTATATATGTATCGGCACAAACGTATAAGAATGGAAAAGCCTTTATCTTAGAGGTCTTTCACAAAATGTCTTTGGTGAAGAACATATTTCGCTATTTACACCCTTCCCTCTATGCAAAAAAGGGTAAAAAAGAACACAATACAACACATTAAAGAAGAAAAAAACGGAAAGTAAGCTGAACGAAAGGCATGACTCTCGAGTTTCATCACGGAATCATCACCAAATTCGATAAGGAAATACGAAAGTGACAACTCTCGAGAAGGGATAGTAACGATAATAACAATAATGATAATAATAAAGAATAATGATAATCAAAATATTAATCAAAACAGCAATGATAATATTAATGATCAAAATAATACAATGATGATATTGTAATAAAAATAACAACAATAAGATATAAAACAGCCAGCCATATCATTATAACTTTATATCCTGCTGTTTACGCCCTTACTGTTACAATTTAAAAGAACTTTACTTGATTTGCAGTAATATGTAGATACTTTATCTATTTCTGTGAAGATTAATATTCTACAAATGAGAAAATGACTATTATTAAGATGAAATCATTATATGTAATATATTTGTAATTAGGCAAAATTACATAATAGTGCACTGATTCTTCACTTTTGTCAAGGATTTAAAATCTAACTACATTCACAAGGAAACAAGCAAACAGCCAGAATGCATAAATAAATTAGTATTGAAGGTAGCTCATAAAAATACAGTATCCAACAAAAAATCAAATCATTCAATCAAAAGATGAATAAAAACCAGCATGATAATAATAATAATAATAATAATAATAATAATAATAATAATAATAATAATAATAATAATAATAATAATAATAACAACAACAATAATAATAATAATAATAATAATAACAACAACAGCAACAAAACAATAATAATAACAACAACAGCAACAAAACAATAATAATAACACCAACAACAATAATGGTATCATAATCATTATGATAATAATAATGGCAGTAATGATAATGATTATCATAATGCTAATGGCAATAATAATGATAACAATAATAATGATGATTAAAACAATAATATAATCAACATTGATAATAATAAATACGATAATAACAAATAATAGTAACACACATAAAACGAACAACAACGATATCAATAATCATAATGATAATCAAATTGAAGATTATTATATTGATAACGAATAGCAATAGGAACAAAAATGACATCATAATAGTAATGATAATTATAATAGCAATAATAGTAGTAATAGTAGTATTAGTAATTATGATAATAATAATAACAATAGCAATAAGAAAAATAACAACAATAACTATAATAATGGCAACGATAACAACATCAGCAAGAGCAAGAACAACAACAATAACAATAATGATAATCATCGTCTTAATAAGAATGATAATGATGATAATAATGATAATAGTAATGATAATGATAATAATAAAAATAATGATGATAATAATGATAATGATAATAGTGATAATGATAATAATAATAATAATAATAATAATAATAATAATAATAATAATAATAATAATAATAATAATAATAATAATAATAATAATAATAAAAATAATAATAATAGTAATGATAATGATAATAATAATAATAACTATAATGATAATAATACTGTTAATTATGATAATGATAATAATAATAATAATAATAATAATGATAATAATAATGATAATGATATAGATGATAATATTAATTATAATAATAATAATAATAATAATAATAGTGATGATGATTATGACAATATTATTAATAATAATAATAGTGATAACAGTAATAAAAACAATGATAATGATAATAATGATATCATTATCATTATCATCATCATAGTAATAATAATGATATTGATTGTAATAATGAAAACAGCAACATCGAGAAAAGCAACAATAACAATAATAATCATTATTATGATAATGATTATAATCATAACATTACCAACAATGATAACAAAGATAACTAAGATAATAGCAATAACAATGACCACAATACTTCAAACACCACCAACATACACCAACACGAACACGAAATACGAACACGAACACCACCACGAAACACAAACATGAACGCCATCAACATACACAAACACCAACACGCATACCGACACGAAACACATAAACATCATCAATATTCACGAACACCAACACGCTTAGGCGAACACGAAGCACGAACACCAACACCACTAATACACGAACACCAACAAGCACACCAACACGAAACATGAATACAACCAGAAACACCAACACGATCCACTTACACAACCACGCACACCACCACTTACACCAACACGTACCACTCACACAAACACCAACACGAAACACTCACACCAACCCACACACTCATACCACCACTAACACTCACATTTACACTCACACAAACACCACACACTCACATGAGCACACACACCAACATAAACACCATCACGCACACTACCACTCACACCACCACTCACACTCACACCAACACCACCAACACACACTCACGCCAGCACTCACACTCAGACTCCCACTAACACCACACACTCACACCACCACTCACACTCCCACCGGCCCGCGCACCCACACTCACACCACTACTTACACCAACACACATTCACACCACCACTCACACTTCCACCGGCCCGCACACTCACACTCACACCACTACTCCCACTCCCACCACCAACACACACTCACACCACCACTCCCACTCCCACCGCCCCGCACACTCACATTCACACCACTACTCACACCAACACACACTCACACCACGACTCCCACTCCCACCGACCCGCACACTCACACTCACACCACTACTCACACCACCACTCCCACTCCCACCGGCCCGCACACTCACACTCACACCACTACTCACACCAACACACACTCACACCACCACTCCCACTCCCACCGGCCCGCACATTCACACTCACACCACACACTCACACCACTACTCACACCAACACACACTCACACCACCACTCCCACTCCCACCGGCCCGCACACTCACACTCACACTCCCACCACCAACACACACTCACACCACCACTCCCACTCCCACCGGCCCGCACACTCAAACGCACACCATTACTCACACCAACACCACCAACACACACTCACACCACTACTCCCACTCCCCCCACCAACACACACTCACACCACCACTCCCACTCCCACCGGCCCGCACACTCACACTCACACCACACACTCACACCACTACTCACACCAACACACACTCACACCACCACGCCCACTCCC
>NC_091572.1:28432262-28434762 GCF_042767895.1 Penaeus vannamei
ATAAAATGGGAAATAGGAAATGCAGATAAAATGGAAAGTAGGAAATGCAGATAAAATGAGAAGTAGGAAATGCAGATAAAATAGGAAATAGAAAATGCAGATAAAATGGGAAATATAAAATGCAGATAGAATGGTAAATAGAAAATGCAGATAAAATGGGATGTAGGAAATACAGATAAAATCGGAAGTAAGAAATGAAAATAAAATGGGAATTAGGAAGTGCAGATAAAACTGGAATGAGGAAATACAGATACACTACATTTATCATGATAATTCTATCTTGATCTTCCCAATATTTAATAATAGCTTTGAATAAACATAATAAACAAATAATGATAAACAGACAATATTGATATACAGCATTCATATGGACGATAACTTTGAAATATAATAATCACATGTACGATATTCTCAAAATATAACAATAACATGTACGTTAATCTCAAAACATACCAGTCACATGTACGATAATCTCAAAACATACCAATCACATGTACGATAATCACAAATTGTACCAATCGTATGTGCGATTATCTCAAAATGTACCAATCACATGTGCGATAATCTCAAAATATAACAGACATGTACGTTAATCTCAAAATATACCAATCACACGTACGATTATCCCAAAATATAACACTAACATGTACGAAAACCCTGCATACGATACCCTTTTATTCCGGAAATGAGCATTTAAGTGAAAGATTCCTCTTAGTGTACCGTCGCCACTGCGGGACAAGAATGCGTTTAACCGGGATATTAAACTTGGCGATTTGACCGCCTGGAAATCGGGAAGTTTTATGACTCTTTGCTTTGGCTCTGTTTCTCTCTTGGCTTGGCTGTCGTCAGGCAATGGACGTGGACATTCGGCTGTGGCAAGAGAGAGAGAAGGAAATATCGGCATACACACACACACACACACACACACACACACACACACACACACACACACACACACACACACACACACACACACACACACACACACACACACACACATACACACACACACACATACACACACACACACACACACACACACACACACACATACACGCACACACACACGCACACGCACACAGACACATATATATATATATATATATATATATAATTTATACATATATATACATATATATACACATATATATATATATGTATACCCACACACAAAACACAGACACAGACACACACACATATATATGTATATATGTGTGTGTGTGTGTGTATTTATAAATGTGTGTATACATACATACATATATATATATATATATATATATATATATATATATATATATATATATATATATATATATATGTATATATATACATACATACATACATACAGATTCCTATCTCATTTCATTCCACTTCTTGTTCCCAACCCTAACCTCCCCTTAACCCCTCCCCCTCCCCCCCCCTCCGCCCAAAAACAATCCCGACGGAACTGTCTCTGAGGCTGGGCGGCGCTAGGAGATGGGATTGCGGCGTCAAGGTCTTCGCATTACGCACAGGCGAATAATCTGGAAAATAAGATGAAGTAGAAGAGGTCTCTCTCTCTCTCTCTCTCTCTCTGTTTGTCTGCCTGTCTGTCTCTCTCTCTCTCTCGCTTTTTTCTCTATCTATCGGTCTCTCTCTCTCTCTCGAGCTTTATCTCTCTCTCTCGAGCTTTCTCTCTATTTCTCTCTCTCTTTAGAGCTTTCTCTCTATATCTCTCTCTCTCTCTTTCTGTCTGTCTGTCTCTATTCTCTCTGTTTGTCAGTCTGTCTGTCTCTCTTTTCGCTCTCTCTCGTTTTCTTTCTATCTATCGGTCTCTCTCTCGATTTTTTTCTCTCTCGCTTTCTTTCGCTCTCTCTCTCTCTCTGTCTGTCCCTTCTCTCTCTCTCTCTCTTCCGCTTCCCGCGCTTTTTCTGATTCTTTTCTTCTCTCTCTGCTTCCTTTACGCGCTTCCTCGTCTCCTTGTCCTTCTCTTGGGAATTTTTTCCTTTTCGTCTCCCTTTTTCACGTCTTTTCCTCCATTTCTTCTGTCTCCTTTCCTACGTTTCCCCTCTCTTTCTCCCTCCCCCTCTTCTTCTCAAAGATGAGGATGATACGCATCCCAGAATTTTTTTTCTCTCTCTCTCTCTCTCTTCATTTCCTCCTCTCCTCTCTTTCTTTTCTTCTTCTTATTTCTTCCTCTTTCTGTTACCCTTTCTTCTTGTCTTTGATTCTCTCCCTTTTCTTTTTAGATATGAATTACAGCCCGAAAGACCCTCTTGCCCCCCCCCCCCGCCTCCAAAAAAATACACACATACAAAACAAAAAATATTTTCGCCTTTCCTCTCCTTCCATCCGAACCAAAAGAGGGGAACAAGGAGACGATAATAAGAAAATCTTTTTGATGTTGCGCACGTGTGAACTAGGGAGGAAGAGGGGGGGGGGGTCAATGTCACTACAGAAAGGGGGAATGGGAAGGAAGAGAGAAGAAGGGAGAGGGGAGAAGGGGTGAGGAGAGAGAAGG
>NC_091572.1:28444762-28454762 GCF_042767895.1 Penaeus vannamei
TCACGTCCTCTTGTTTCTTGTTCTCCTATTTCTCTTCATTTCTTTTCTTTCTCCTCGTGTTCCTCTTCCCCTTCCTATTCCTTCTTGAGTCCCTATTCCTCTTCCTTGTTCTCGTTCTCCTCATCCACATCTTCTTCACGTCCCCCTCCTCCATCTCTTCTCCTTCTCCTCCTTCTCCATCTCTTCTCCTTAATTTCTTTTCCCCCCCTCCTCTTCCTCTACCTCGTTTTCCTCAGCCTCCTCCTCCTTCTCCTCTACTTCTTATTATCATTTTTCTCCTCCTCCTCCTCCACTTCTTATTACCATTTTTCTCCTCCTCCACTTCTTCTTCTCCTCTTCCTCCTCCATTTCTTCTCCTCCTCTTTCTCTTCCTCCTCCATTTCTTCCCCTCCTATTTCTCTTCCTCCTCTCTGCCCTCTCCCCTTTCTCCCCACAAACCCTCTCTTCATAAGGTCCTCCCGCCGCCAACCCACTCCATCTCCCATTTCTTGTGCCATTAGCCATATACGGTCTTTTGTCCCGTAAAGGATATAGTTAAAACTTTCCTGCATCGCCCTTTGTAACAGCCGAAAGCACGGATGGGAATCTTGTACCGCTACTCTTCATTTTCGGATGTAATTGTATTAAAGATAGTTAGGGAATTCGTTGTATGTCCCTCATTTTCGGTCAATCCAATCCTGTTCTTTCTCTTCCTTCATCGCTCTCTTGTGATTATGTCTGTCTCTTTCTGGTTTGGTTCTGTCCTTCTTTCTTCTTTCATTCTCTCTCTCTCTCTCTCTCTCTCTCTATCTATCTATCTATCTATCTATCTATCTATCTGTCATTCTCATCCCCTCTCTTTCTCTCTATCTCTGCCATTCTCATTCTCTCTTTCTCTTTCTGTCGGTCATTTTCATTCTGTCTCTATCTCTTTGTTATCCTCATTCTCTCTCTCTCTCTATCTATCTCTATCTCTGCCATTCTCATTCTCTCTTTCTCTCTCTCTCTGTCATTCTCATTCTGCCTCTGTCTGTCTGTCTGTCTGTCTGTCTGTCTGTCTGTCTGTCTGTCTGTCTGTCTGTCTGTCTGTCTGTCTGTCTGTCTGTCTGTCTCCCTCTCCCTCTCCACTTCCCTTTCCATTTCCCCTTTCCCTCTCTCTCTCTCTCTCTCTCTCTCTCTCTCTCTCTCTCCTCTCTCTCTCTCTCTCTCTCTCTCTCTCTCTCTCTCTCTCTCTCTCTCTCTCTCTCTCTCTCTCTCTCTCTCTCTCGCTCTCTCGCTCTCTCGCTCTCTCGCTCTCTCGCTCTCTCGCTCTCTCGCTCTCTCGCTCTCTCGCTCTCTCGCTCTCTCGCTCTCTCGCTCTCTCGCTCTCTCTCTCTCTCTCTCTCTCTCTCTCTCTCTCTCTCTCTCTCTTGCTTCCTGCTCTCTGGAAAAAGCGCTCGCCTTGGTAACGCTGCCAAGTCTGATCCTCTTACAAGTTACCAATACCGCGAGCGCCTTCAGCTTTGTCATCGCCATCGCTTTCTTGCTCGATTAGCTCGCTATTGTGTAGCGATTAAGGGGGGCGGCTGTTATCACTTCGTTTCCTGCACAATATGCTTGCTTATTGATTTATAAAGCCTCTGATCCCGTGAAATCCTTTAGGTTACTGTTATGAGGGAAGGCGTGTGAGTGTGTGAGTGTGTGTGTGTATGTGTGTGTGTGTGTGTGTGTGTGTGTGTGTGTGTGTGTGTGTGTGTGTGTGTGTGTGTGTGTGTGTGTGTGTGTGTGTGTGTGTGTGTGTGTGTGTGTGTGTGTGTGTGTGTGTGTGTGTGTGTGTGTGTGTGTGTTTAGTAAGTGTAGGCATATATATGTTTTGCCTGTGTGTATGTGTGTGTTTATGCGTATGAGTATATGTGTGTTTATGCATATGTGTATATTTGTTTATGCATGTATGTGTGTATTTGTGTTTATGCTTATGTGTATATGTTTGAGTTTGTTTGTAGATTCTTGAATGCATTTGCTTTTATGTAAATATATGTGTATGGATATTTATGCTTGTATATTCGTGCCAGCATCCGTGTGTGTACATACTACACACATACTGCAGCACAGAGTACATACCCCGCCTGCGTAATTAACCGTACATCCCATCACACATCTATAAATAAACGCACTCGGCAACCCCACGCTGAATTTCAATCACCGGAAACCCTACAAAGTAAAAAATAAATAAATAAAACAAAGACAAAAATTGAAAAGAAAAAAAAAAGTAAAAAGTAAAAAGAGTAAAAAAAAAGGAAATAAATGAATAAATAAATAAATAAAGTAAATAAATGAATAAATCAATAAATAAAGTAAATAAATGAATAAATAAATAAATAAAGTAAATAAATGAATAAATAAATGAATAAAGTAAATAAATGAATAAATAAATAAATAAAGTAAATAAATGAATAAATAAATAAATAAATAAGTGAAAAAAAAGTAAAAAAATACAAGTTCAAAAACGGAAATGGCATTCAACCGCCAGAGTTTTCATCAATAAAACATCAAGAGGAGATTGTCCTGCTGTCTTCGCGTCGCCGAGGAGAGCGATCGCCGTGCTTGAAGGACGGGCGACACACCGCCTCTTCCTTTCCTCCTTCTCCTCCTCCTCCTCCCTCTTCCTCTTCTCTCTTTCTGTCTATGCCCCCTTCTCCCCCTTCCTCTTTTCGTACTTTTCCTCCTTTTACTCCTCCCTCCTCTTTTCCTCTCCCTTCTACAGAATAACGAACAAGCGGACAACCAAAAGAGATTTCGAAATCCAGGAGAGGAATGGGGAGGGGGGGAGGGGGAGGGGCGGAGACACTTAATCCCCCGTAACGAAAGAGAGCAATAGATAAAATAAAATAAAAAAGAAACACATCACCTGAAAATAAAATTAGTTTGGCGGCAGGTGTTCGTTGCATCTCGAGAAGTGATGTGAAGTGAAGTGAAAGGAAGTTTGCGGAGAAGTTGCGTGAGCCAAAAGGTCGACAGAAATGGCTCTGTTTTCGCGTGTCTTTCGGAGGGAGTAAAGACTTCCTCTTATCCATTCCTCTTGTTTTCTTTTCCTTCTCTTCCCCCTTCACTTTCCTCTTTTTCCCTTCCTTATATTTCTTCTTTCTCTTTCCCCTTCTCCTCTCTCTTTTTCTCTCTCTCTATTCTTCCTTCTCTCCCTTTCGTTCATTTTTTCCTTCTCTTATTCTCTTTCTCCTCTCTCCCTCCTTCTTTATCTCATCTACCTCTTTCTACCCCTTCTTCTCCAATTTATCCCTCTTTTCTTCTCCTTCTTTCTATCCCTCCTCCTCTACTTTCATCTTCTGTTCCTCCTCTCCTTCTTTCTATCCCTCCTCTTCTTCTCTCCTTCCTTCTACCCCTCCACCTCCCCTTTATCCCTCTTTCCTCTCCTTCCTTCTATCCCCCCTCCTCCCCCATCCTCTTCCTTCTATCCCTCCTCTCACTTCCTTTTTTCCTCTCCTCCCTTCTACCCCTCCTCCTCCGCCTCCCTCCTTCCCCCGCTCCCCCCTCCCCCCCGTGGCAGTCAGAGGCACCCGGGAGAGCCAATAGATCTCCCCGTTAGGACCACGGTGGCACGCGACCAAGTATTTGGTGGGCTCCTTAATATGGGAAATTTAAGACAACTTTTTAAACGTACATGTGCACATACTTTCACACACGGACATATAGATCTAGATATATGTTTATAGATGGAGATTTGTGTGTGTGTGTGTGTGTGTGTGTGTGTGTGTGTGTGTGTGTGTGTGTGTGTGTGTGTGTGTGTGTGTGTGTGTGTGTGTGTGTGTGTGTGTGTGTGTGTGTGTGTGTGTGTGTGTGTGTGTGTGTGTGTGTGTGTGTGTGCTTTTCCCGAAGAACTTATTTTCTATCAACTGCAGCAATCACTGCAGTTGAAGTACTGAAGATAGTACATTCTTATTATATAAAAAAGTGACGACAAAGTGGATCCAATAAATATAATATTGAAGCAACAGAGACTGGAAACAAAACGAAAAAAAAAGAAAAAAAGTATCAAACGAAAATTCAACACCAGCAACAATAAATGAATAGATAAATGAATAAATAAAGACATCAACAATAAATAAACAGACAAGTGAATAAATAAAGAGAACATAAGGATAAGAACAAATAACATCAATAACAAAGACCCCCGCTGTCAGCCCTTCGAACCGCCGACCAAGCCTGGAATGGGTAAGCCAGGAGGACCTCGAATGAGCTCTCCGTGACAGACAGGTGGACGGCCAGATAAGGCCATTCTGCTACTGGCCTCGTTTCTGTCCCCCCCCCCCCCATCCCCTACCATCCCCCCAGCTCCCCTGTCCCTATCCCGGCCTCCTCAGTTCCCTCCCTTAACCTTCCATAGCTCCCCTGATCCCCTTCTCCCTCCTCCCGCCCTCCTCAGTTCCCTCCCTTAACCTTCCATAGCTCCCCTGCTACCCTGCTCCCTCCTCCCGTCCAGTCCAGCTCCTCTCCTGCTCCCTACCCATGCCCTCTTACCCCCTGGATATGGTTCTCACTGACTACCATTTTTTACTTTCTCACCCTATTGCCTCATCCCCACCTTCTCCTTTCCTTCTTCTCCCTCCGTCCTCCACCCTTAGCTACCCTGGCTATGACTCCTGCTCTCCACCTCCTCCCCCCTCCTCCTTGGCCACCTCCACCCCCCCCTCTTCATCCATAGTTCCCTCTGGTCCCCCTCCGCTTGTGTGTCATCCCAGTCCTCCTCTCCTTCTCATCGTCCCATCTCCCTTCCTTCCTTCCTTCCCACCGTCCGTGGTTCCTTCGGGTCACCTCCTTCCCCTTCACCCATGTTTTCCTCTCGTCCTCTCCTCCTATGTCTTCTTTTGGTTCTCTTTCTCCTCATCATCATTCGACTCTTGGTTCCCTCTAGCCCCTCTGTCCGCCCTTGCCTCCCGCCCATGACAAGAGGAGAAGAGAAGAATAGAAAGGAAAGGAAAGGTAAGAGAAAAACAGAAAAGAAAGAAAAAATGGGTAAGAGAAAGGAAGAGAAGAGAACTGAAGAGCATAGAGGAACAGAAAGGAAAGGAAAAGTAAAGAGAAGAAAATAAAAGAAAGGAAAAGTAAAGATAAGAGAAGTGGAGAGAAGAGAACTGAAGAGCAGAGAGGAACAGAAAGGGAAGAAAAAGCAAAGTAAAAAAAAGGAAATAAAGGATAAGTGAAGAAAAAATAAGAGAAAGGAAGAGAAGAGAAGAACAGAGAGGAAAGGAGAAGTAAAGAAAAGAAAAGAAAAAAAGGAAAAGTAAAGAAAAAAAAACAAGAGAAAGGATGAAAAGAGAAGAGAAGAGAGGAACAGAAATGAAAGGAAAAGTAAAGATAAGTAAAGAAAATAAAAGAAGGGAAAAGTAAAGAAAAGAGAAGAGGATGAAAGGAGTAGATAGAGAGACAGAGAGGGACAGTGATACAGACTGTAGCTTAATGCTCGTATACTATACATCACGTGTTTTACAATAGCAGTTTTCTCATACAGAATGCCAAAAAAACTGTTCAGCGGAACCACAGGACTCTCTCCACTTCAGCCTTATGTAAAGCCAGGGAACCCCGCTCCATCGCTCTCGTCGCTGGCTTTCCTCCCGAGATAAAGCCAGCCTTCTCTCCCTCCTGACTCTCTCTTTCTCTTCCCCTCCCCCTCTTAGATTCTCTTTCTCTCTCTCCCCCTTCCAGAGTCTCTCTCTCTCTCTCATCTCTCTCTCTCTTTCTCTCTCTCTCTCTCTCTCTCTCTCTCTCTCTCTCTCTCTCTCTCTCTCTCTCTCTCTCTCTCTCTCTCTCCCTCTCTCTCTCTCTCTCTCTCTCTCTCTCTCAGTCTCTCTCTTTCTCTCTCTCTTTTCTCTCTCTCTTTCTCTCTCTCTTTTCTCTCTCTCTCTCTCTCTCTCTCTCTCTCTCTCTCTCTCTCTCTCTCTCTCTCTCTCTCTCTCTCTCTCTCTCTCTCTCTCTCTCTCTCTCCCTCCCTCACCCAGCCTCTCTCCCCCCCTGCCCCTTCTAGACTCTTTTTCCCTCTCCCAGCGTCTATCTCCCTCTTCCTCCTCCCTCTTACAGTTTTGTCTTTCCCTCCTTCCTATGGCTTTCTCTCCACTCTCCCTCCTCTAGCCTCCCTCCCATTCTCCACCTTCCTATCCCCCCTCCCTAGCCTCCTCTCACCTTCCTCCCTCTCCCCTCACAGCTTTTCTCTCCCTCTCCCCTCTCCCCCTCTCCAGCCTCTCTCCCTTCCTCCTTCTCCCTCTTCCTCTCCCGCTCCCTAGCCTCTCTCCCTCTCCCTCCCCCCTCCTTTCCCCCTCCTAGCCTCTCTCCCTCTCCCTCCCCCTCCCTAGCCTCTCTCCCTTCGTCCCTCTCTCCCTCTCCCTCCCCCTCCTAGCTCTCTCCCTCCCTTCCTCCTCTCTCTCCCTCCAAGCTTCTCTCCCTTAGCCTCTCTCCCTCTCCCTCCCCTTCCTCTCCCCCTCCTAACTCTCTCCTCCCTCCCCTCTAGCCTGTCTCCCTCTCCCTCCCCTCCCCTAGCCACTCTCTCTCTCCTCCCCTCCTAGCCTCTCTCCCTCTCCCCCTCCTCCTCCTAGCCTCTCTCCCTTCCTCCCTCTCCCCATTCCTAGCCTCTCTCTCCTCCCTAGCCTCTCTCCCCCCCCTTCCCCTAGCCTCTCTCTCCCTCTCCCCCTCCTAGCCTCTCTCCCTTCCTCTCTCTCCCTCCTAGCCTCTCTCCCTCTCCCCCTCCTCCTCCTAGCCTCTCTCCCTTCCTCCCTCTCCCCTCTGTCGTGCCTCCTCCGGGCCTAAGCTGCTTACTAACCCTCGCACCAGGCAATTCTTTGTCGCGTAAGTAACTTCAGTCGGGAGCTTGAACAACAATGATGATGGGGAGGAAATAGCATTTTGTTTTTGTTTGTTTTTTGTCATTTTCTGATATCAAATTGGGGAGAGGGGGATGTCGTGAAGAAATGGTGACTGGAAAAGAGAGAGAGAGAGAGAGAGAGAGAGAGAGAGAGAGAGAGAGAGAGAGAGAGAGAGAGAGAGAGAGAGAGAGAGAGAGAGAGAGAGAGAGAGGAAGGGGGTGATAGAAGAGGGAGACATACCAGGGAGAGGTGGAGAGGGAGTGAGAGAAAGCGAGAGAAAATGAGCACATACACATATACATAAAGTGTTTAAAGAGAGAGAAGAAAGAGAAATGAGAAGAGCAGAGAGAAGACAGAGACAGAGACAGAGACAGAGACAGAGACAGAGAGAGAGAGAGAGAGAGAGAGAGAGAGAGAGAGAGAGAGAGAGAGAGAGAGAGAGAGAGAGAGAGAGAAACAGATACAGAACTCACCAAAATACAGAAGTAACAAACACGAAAAAAATAACTACCCGCTTCTCACAAGCCGACCACACGCGACTATCCGTACACGCATGAACTCACCCGAGCCACACGTGCGTCAAAAAAGCGAAACAGACACACCTGAATGAACACACTAAAGTACTCACACACGATGCGTACACAGCTACTGCGAGAATGTGTATACTTTTTATGGGAGACACTTATTTATTTTTTACTCTCTCTGTGTGATTTTTAATTCTGGTTTGATGTCTTATAACGTTTTTTTTTTTGGTCTTAACTTATGTGTATATCCCGAGTTTTATATCTGCATCTGTCTATATACATGTCTATCCATCTATCTATCTACTTATCGACCTATCTATTAATCCATATATAAGTGCGTCTGTGCGTGCGTTCATTGTGTGTGTACGTGCGTGCGTGCGCGTGCGTGTTTGTGTTTGTGTGTGTTTGTGTGTGTGTGTGTGTGTGTGTGTGTGTGTGTGTGTGTGTGTGTGTGTGTGTGTGTGTGTGTGTGTGTGTGTGTGTGTGTGTGTGTGTGTGTGTGTGTGTGTCCCGGCCTTGACCTGAGCTGGGTCAGGTCGGTTGCAGAACGAGGTCATCCTCCTGGCTTCCCTGCACACACATGCACGTACGCCCCCTGACCCAGTGTCCCCGGCGCCTCCCGCCCACCTGTCACCTCTCGCTCAACAGGCGATCGAGTTGCCGCCAATTAGCGCTTTTTTGCTACGTCTGGGCCGAGGGAACGCCGCTCGCGAAGTAATGGGGAAGGGGGAAGATGGAGAGTGTGGGGGAGGGGATGCTTCGTGATTGGTGGAGCGTGCTTAAGTGTGTGTGTGGGGGGGAGGGGGGGGTGTGCTTGCGTGAGTGTGTGTTTGAGGGTGTTTGTGTGGGGGAGGGGTGTATGTGTGTATGTGTGTGTGTGTGTGTGTGTGTGTGTGTGTGTGTGTGTGTGTGTGTGTGTGTGTGTGTGTGTGTGTGTGTGTGTGTGTGTGTTGTGTGTGTGTGTGTGCGTGTGTGTGTATGTGTGTGTGAGAGTGTGTGTGTGTGTGTGTGTGTGTGAGCCTTTATGTGTGGAGGGATGCTTTTGTGTGTATGTGTGTGGGGAGGGGGTGATTGTGTGTTTGTGCGTGTGTGTTTAAGAGAAAGGAAGGAGCAGGTATCCGTTTATATGTGTTTAGGTTATTCAGCCGCGAACCTGTATCTAAATCTGACAAACCGACGGAATGAATCCCACTTACCAAAAATGAATAGATATAAAATAAATAAAGTACAAAAAAACATCAAAATCTCTTTAAGAAAAAAACAAAAAAAAAACAGGAAACGTCCTTGAGCAAAATCGCAGGCATGACGGCCCGAGGTGAGTGTTGCCGTTACCTGAGCGTCTGAATCTTAATTAACGACAACACCTGCGGGGAATTGGCACTCGCGAGGGGGAGGGGTCGAGGTAGGGAGGGAGGGGGGGGGTCGGTGTTTACCCATTTGTCTGTTTGTGTTTTTGAATGTACATATATATCTCCATTCATTCATATACACAGACATACATATATGTGTAAACACACACATACACACACACACACAATATATATATATATATATATATATATATATATATATATATATATATATATATATATATATATATATATAAGACAGAGAGGGAGAGAGAGATGTAGGTACACAAACAGGCAGACGAATAGATAGATAAAAAATAGACAGATAGATCGAGAGAAAGCGAGATACATTGAGAAAAGGAGAACAAAAATTGCTGAAGGAAATATTTTTGTTAATATTTCTTTTCTACCTTTTCCTTTATCATTAAAAAAATCTTTTTTTTTGTCATGTTTTCCCCTCTCTGTTTCTTCCTGTTTTGTTGCCACTTTTACCTTTTCTCCCTTTGTTTTCCATGCCTTTTATTGTTTATAATTTTGTTATTTTCTCTCTCTATCTTTCCAATTCCTTTATATCCTCTCTTCCTCTCTCCCTCCCTCCTTTCTCTTTATACCCCCCCCCCCGCCTCTCTCTCTCTCTCTCTCTCCCTCTCCCTCTCCCTCTCCCTCCCACTCCCACTCTCACTCTCACTCTCACTCTCACTCTCACTCTCCACTCTCACTCTCACTCTCACTCTCACTCTCACTCTCACTCTCACTCTCACTCTCACTCTCACTCTCTCACTCTCACTCTCACTCCCACTCCCTCCTCTCCCTCCCACTCCCTCTCCCTCTCCCATCTCCCTCTCCCTCTCCCTCTCCCTCCTCTCCCTCTCCCTCTCCCTCTCCCTCTCCCACTCCCACTCCTCTCCCTCTCCCTCTTCCTCTTCCTCTTCCTCTTATCCCCCTCTCCCTCTCCCTCTCCTCTTCCTCTTCCTCTCCCTCTTCCTCTTCCTCTCCCTCTCCCTCTCCCTCTCCCTCTCCCACTCCCACTCCCTCTCTCTTCCTTCCATTCCCATACGAAGGAAGGCAGAACAATCTGGCCGTTTTCTTGTTTTTAATTGGCTCGTTAGGAAAATAGAACAGCACTTGTTTGGCGCTGTGTACCCTTTTCATATCCATTATCATTTCCTCTTCAACTTTCTTGCTCTTCCTCATTTTCTTCGCTTTATTTTCTTGTCGTTCTTGTCTTTCTTGTTCTGGAATATTGTGGTCTGCTTTATCTATGTTTGTTTGGATGTTTGTTTGTTTTTGAGGGTTCTTC
>NC_091572.1:28468484-28473484 GCF_042767895.1 Penaeus vannamei
CCCACCCCCATCCGCATTTTTTTTTTTCTTTTCCTTCTCTTTTCGACTGTTTCTCTCTCGTTTTCTTCTCTCTTTCTCCCCTTTGCTTCCCTCTCCCTTTTTACCGCTCCCCTCCGACTCTCTCCCTCTCCCCTCTCCCCTTCCGCCTCCCTCCCTCCCTCCTTCCCTGCTCCACTCACCTCCCCCTTCCACTCCGAGTAATTGAGTGAGAAGAGCGTGACAAGTGACAGTCACGTGGTGTTCCCGGCCATGGCACTGAGTGTCGTAAGCCTGCAGTATCCACATCGCATATCCCAGCGCCCTCTACCCTTGGCCGATAAAACTTTTCGCGCCAAAATTTCCCGCGGTCTGTTGATGGATGGACTTTACTGACAGCGCTAAAAAATATATATTGGCAAGAACGATATGGCATTTCGCAATTTGTTGTTGTTGTTGTTGTTGTGATGGATGGGACGAGCGATGTGAAAGGGTAAGTAAAATAAATCATTGGGATGGGAAGGGTGGATATGAAAAAAAAGCAAAATCAATATATTTTTACGCCCGTATGTTTATATTTGTATTATTTTCAAAGCTCATGTTCCATTTGTTTTTATACTCATTTAGTATTATTTTTATTTCGTTTTCCATTCGAAATGGGGTGGGGGGAGGGGAGTAAGTCGATATAAAATAATCCTACCTAGCGACTTACCTCCGAAGTTATTGTAACCGTTCTCTTGATCACTAATTTTATCCATCATAATTTACTCAATTTCTTTAATTGAATGATGAACCAGTCAAATTCTATGCAAACAACCATTAGTGAATCGATGTAATAAATTTTATGGTTTATTTACTATAGGGAAACAACAAATGGAAATAGATGTAATGATTTGTATTCAACTTTTTGAAAATTGTCGCACAGCACAGTTGCATGATTCCGCGTAACAAAGTAGTGCGATCCACTAGACTCGTTTTTTAATATCGCGGACGTTATGATGGCGCTGAAAAATATGATCATAAGAGAGATTTATCATCTTTCAAGTATTTGTTAAGTTTTGTTTTGCTTCATTATTTTTATTACAGTTATTTTTATAGTATACTTTATCATTATTATTGTTACCAGTGTTATTATAATTTTCATCATTACCAAAATCTTTACGCCCATTATTGTTATAATTATTGCTATCGTTTCATTATTTTATCATACTATTATTATTATTATTATTGTTTTATTGTTATCATAAGCTGCTGTTGCTGCAGATAATGATAACATTATTTTTGATATTATTGATATTTTTTACTATTACTAGTATTACATAGTATTATTGTTATCATTGTATTGATTGTAATACTAATTATAATAGTAATCATTATCATCATTTATTTTATTTTTGTTTTTATCATTATCATCAATTTTACAAGTAGTATTAGCTTACTATCTTCATCATCCTTAGAATCACGACCGCTAATGTATTTAACAAAAGTAGTTATTCATTCACACATTCATTTTTCTATTTTTTCATTCCTTGAATCATTATTCGTATAATTGTTATTACTACTACAACTATCATACTCACCTAACATTCGCACGTCGGTCAGTCATCGGTTTTTTCCATCTTTTTATTATTATTATATTTTATCATTATTCTATTTTATTATTATTATTATTATTGTTGTTGTTATTATTATTATTATTATTATTATTATTATTATTATTATTATTATTATTATTATTATTATTATTATTATTATTATTATTATTCACATTTGTCAGATATCGATCATTTGATTTTTATTATCATTATTCTATATTTTTATTATTATTCTATACTATCATAATAATTCTGCAACCTAAAAGAAAAAACAAAATTCAAGTTATAGTCGTACGGTGCGCGTAATCAGAACGGCGATTAATTAATAAAGATTCAGACGTAAGTGAGGGATTTCCGTAACGAGCGATAATACGAGAGAAAATCGCGTTTAATTGATGTTGATAATGTGTTTGTATTCACCGTCAGATTATTTTTGCGTCTGTTTTCAATTCCCATCGAAGCGAATTCAGAGACAAAAAAAAAAAGAGTAATTACTCTTCTCTTAATAACTGGATTAGAAATTTGACTTCCTGATTCACTCCACTTTATATAAAGAGTTATTGATGTTTTTTTTTTCTAAATGTGAGCTTGTTCAGACTTCTGGGTGCGGGGCAATCCGGGTAGTCGAAAGGGTCACCAGCTCCATGGAAGATGACGAGTTTCAGCTGCCAAAACACTACTTCGTAAGCTTAGTGAAGTTATGTGTGGATTTCGGCTACTTCGAGTTCGCAGCGGAGGAGGACCAACAAATCAGCGGTCTTGCCAGGGGCTCCCCTCTGAGCGCAGTCCCGGTCTGCTTCTTCATGGAGGCGGTGGAGAGGGACCACTATAGGGATATAATCGGCAGACATTCTACTTGGCTTCGATACGTAAATGATGTCCTCGTCATCGTCCTCAGAAGATCGTGCTTACACCATACGCAGACGCAGCTTAACTCCGTCCACGAGATGTTCCGGTTCACCGTGGAAGAAGAGGATCAGAAGTTACCTCTGCTGGACGCTGATCCATCGGGGTGACGACTTTCTACGTTACTCTGTACAGAAAGTCTACTAATAAAGACTATTATATCCACTACTACTCCGCCCACAATAATAAAACAACATTTGGGGTTGTAATTGGTTGCTTCCTCAGGGCACTGAGGATCTGCAACCCTGAATTTCTTGAGACTGAGGTTGCCTACATAATGAATTCTTTCATGAAACAAATATCTCAAAGGCTTCCTGCTAAACCACAAAAAGAAGGAGAACATACCTATAAGATCTGACCCTGCACCCTCTTCTAATTTTCTCATATTACTGCCATGTAACATTTCCTGGGCGATCCCCAAATACTTGGGCAGTACATTGAAAATCGCCAGCACATCCAGGGAAAAGATGCATGACATAATACGAGACAGAAATCAGCCTGAAAACAACCCCAACAGTGCAGTACATGGCATACCCTGCAGGAGATACGATAAGGCATACCTTGGTGAAACGGGACGTGGCTTCAACACCAGGATCACCAAACATCGAGATGACGTCCGTCAGCACAGGACTTCCAACACCATGGTTAATGTAGATGAAGCTGGGCATCTATCGAAATGGAAGGAATCAAAAGTAATCCAAGGAGGATTGAACAAACACAGAAGGAAAGTTATGGAAGCTGCATACGTAGCAACGGAGAAGAATTAAACACCCCATCGGGCAGATTGAAATTATCCAAGGTCTGGCAGCAATTATGCGAATAACAAGTCACAGTCGTCACGTGATTCATCAGCTCACTGTAATATATATATATATATATATATATATATATATATATATATATATATATATATATATATATATATATATATATATATATATATATATATATATATATATATATATATATATATATATATATATATCTGCAGTTATCTGCAGAACATATATATATTATATTTCTGACGAAGATATATTCGAAACCGGTCAAATACATCTCTTGCATTGTGAAGATATTTATTATCTTTCATGTATTTTATGCACACACGCACACACACATATATGTGTGTGTGTATATGTTTATATATATATATATATATATATATATATATATATATATATATATATATGTTTATATATATATATATAAATTTATATATATATATATATATATATATATATATATATATATATATATATATCATATCAAATATTCAATCTAAGATTATATCTACACATACCTCCACACACACACACACACACACACACACACACACACACACACACACACACACACACACACACACACACACACACACACACACACACACACACACACACAGACATATGTATATGTATATATACACGTGTGCGTGTGCATGTATGTATGTATACATGTATATAAGTAACTTAATGAAATCTTAGATTGAATATTTTATAAGGATATTTCATCAGTTTGTAGAAATGATTCACTGCATTTGAATAATGAGATAGCGAAGAAGCGAGATTGCCACATTAATGATTCTGAACTTGGAATAAAATCACAGTCAACGAAAATTAGCAGTATTTGATAGAGCAACATCTGACCTTAATGATCCATATTATAATGAGTCTAAGTTTCTGTGAACAGTAACTGTATCCCAATTACAAATACCAGCGCCTTAAATTAATGGAAATTAAGCATAATGAAAAGGCTGGTTTTCATGTGAATTAACCGAAATAAAAGTGTTAATTAGTATAGGGCGAAGGTAGGTAAAAACCATCCTTTTTGAAACCGGTTGGTATTTATTCTCTCATTTTTTTATGCTGTATATCATTATCTCGCCTTTGCACATTGTTGTAGGGAATAGTTTTCAAATCCATAGTCGCTTAATGATGATCATGAAGCTCGTGGGATGGTTTAGAAAAAAATATATATATAGAGATGAGCTGTTCTTAAAGATTTAAAAGTAAAAGAATGTGATTGCAATTACATCACAGAATGAACAATTAGTCTCTTGATCAGTAATGAATAAGAAAGAATAAAGAAATAGTTTAGGGAGCAGAAAAAATGGAAATAGAATAAATTAATACATAGAATAAAATAATATATAGATAAAATGAATGAATAGAATAAGATAATATATAAATAAAAAAGTGAATATATAGAATAAAACAATAAATAAAGAAAACACATAATATAATATATACAAGTGTGGACTTGTGTATGACTTGGGTAAACATGAACTTGATGAAGTATGCTTACTTATTTAATATTAGATATACATGAACTCATTTACATAATGAACACGTATCTAATATCAAATAAAAATGAACTTATTTAAGTATGGAAGCGTATTTTATTAAATGAACTTACATTAACTTACATATTTAAATATTGACACGTATTTAGTATCAAATAAACATGAACTTATTTAAATATGGACTAACGTGTTTAATATTATATGAGCATAAACTCATTTAA
>NC_091572.1:28508484-28513978 GCF_042767895.1 Penaeus vannamei
TTTCCTCTTGGTGTTCAGAGGTTTAATATTATTTCGATTTTTTCGGTTGTTTTCTGTTTAATGATTTGTTTGTGTGTGTGTATCCGTCTCTTTCTCCTGCTCCTCGTCCTTCTCTTTCTTTTCCTCTTTTTCTACCGTATCCTCCTCCTTCTTCTTTTCCCCTCCTCTTCCTCTTCCTGTTTCTTCTCCCCCTCCTCTTCCTGTTTTTTCTCCCGCTCCTCTTCCTCTTTCTCCTCCCCCTCACCCTCCTCCTCCCACTCCCCCTCCTCCTCCTCCTTCACCGTCTCCCCCTCCTCGCCCTCCTCCTCCCACTCCTCCTCCTCCTCCTCCTCCTCCTCCTCCTCCTCCTCCTCCTCCTCCTCCTCCTCCTCCTTCTCCTCCTCCTCCGCAGCGACAACGACAGCAAGAGGGACGGCAGCAACACACGCTATTAATGAGATTAGGAACTGATGCATCCCACAAGGAAGAGGAAATTCACGCCAGGCCAACAGGGGGCTTGGGAGGAGGAGAGGGAGGAGGAGGAAGGAGAGCGAGGGGGGAGGGAAGGAAGGCAAGGGAGGGGGGAGGGGAAGAGGGGGACGAGGGAGGAAGGAGAGGGAGGAGGAGAAAGGACATCGAGGGGGGGAGGGGGAGGGGGAGGGGAAGGATGGCAAGGGAGGGGGGGAGGGAGAGAGAGGGAAGGGTAAGGGGGAGGAAAAAGAGGGAGGGGAGATGAAAGGAAGGAAAGAAGGGGAGAGGAAGAGAGGAGAAGAAAGACTGGGCGGAGGGAAAGGAAGGGATAGGAGGAGGGAGGATGAGAGAAGGAGGAGACGAGGAGAAGGAAGAGACTCAAGAAGGGTGAAAGAAGCAGGAAGGGAAAAGGACGGAAGGAAGAGAAAACATAGGGAATAAAGGAGAGAGAAGAGGGGAAATAAGAGAAGAAGGGGAAGAGGGCGGGTGAGGGGGAAGGAGGAGGAGGAGCCTAAACCTCTCGTCATTATCCTTTCCTCCCTTTCCTTGGCTCTTTTCTCTCTTCATTCTCGTTTTGTCTTTTTTTTGTGACTTTTATCTTCATTGTATTAATTAATGTTCGTATTATGATGTTTTTATCATTATCATTGTCGTCTTCATCACCATCATCATATTTTCATTTTCTTCCTAATCCTTAAATTTTTAAAAATTCTTTTTTTTTCGTTATTGTATTTTGTTCTTTTTCTTTTTCTACTTGTTTTTCTTCTAGCTCTTGTTATTATTGTCATGGTAATTGTTAATATCATCATTGTCATTATCCTAATCATCATAATTATTATCATTGTTATTATTATCACCTTTCTGTCATTAATATTGTTATTATGATTATTATTGTTATGTGATATCATTGTTTTTGTGATTATTATTACCCATATTATTTTTACTATCTTTATCATTAATACTGTTCTTTCTGCTGTTGTCACTCTCTATTCTTCCTTATCATTTACACTGTTACTATGATTTTTATTTCATTATCATCTTTATCATCATCGTTCTTATCACCATCATTTCACAACCATTACAACTTCTCTAATACTATTCCCAAAACCTATTCACTAGTTCCGTTATTATCCTGTCCCACCTCATTATCATCATTATCCTCACCATTGTCTCCATCCTCATTATCTGCCCTCTTCCCTCCTTTCTTCTCTGTCCCTTCCATTCCCTTCCTTTATTACAGTGTCATTTCACCTTTAACCCCTCTCTCCCCCCTCCCCTCTCCCCCTCCCCCCAATCCCAGGTGTATGACCCTGTCCCAAACTTCTCTGTGTCAGATTAATCAGAGGGAGAAGGGAGGGGAAGTGAGGGGAGAGGAGGAGAGGGGGGGAGTGTGGGGAAGGGGAGGTGAGGGTGAGGAAGGAGAGGGGAAGAGGGAAGGAGAAGAGAGGGGAGGGAAGTGAAGGGAGAGGAGGAGAGGGGGGAGTGGGGGGAAGGGTAAGTGAGGGTGAGAGGAAGAGGGAAGTGGAAAGAGAGGGAAGGAGGAAGAGAGGGGAGAGGAGGGGGATGGGAAGGGGAGGAGAGGTAAAAGGGGAGAAGGGGAGGTGAGGAGGAAAGGATAAGGGGAGAGGGAGGGGAAGGGGAGGAAAATGGGGAAAAAGGGAGGGAGGAGAGGGAAAGGGGAGGTGATAGTGAAGAAAAAGGGAAGGGAGGACAGAGGAGAGAGAGGGGGTGGAGGTGAGAAGGTAAGGAGAAAAAGAGGAAAGGGGAAGGAAGGAAAATGAGAGGGGAAGAGAGGGTGGCGAAAGAGGCAGAGAAGGAGGGAGGAAAAGCGGTAGGAGGAGAGAAGGGAAGAGGTAAGGGTTGGGTGGTTGAGGAGGAGAGGAGGGGTGAGGGGAGGCGAGCAGAGGAGGAGAGGGGAGGGGTGGTGGTAGGAGAAAAAGGGAAGGAAGAGATGAGGGGACGGGAAGGGAGAGGGAGGCGAGCAGCGGGGAAGGGGGGAAGGGGAGGGAGAGAGGAGGGAAGGGGAAGCGAGCATAGGGGAAGGGGGGAGGGGAGGGAGGGGAAGAAGGAGAGAGTGTAAGGGAGCGGGAAGTCGTTATAAACGGCGTGTTTTCCCCTCTATCTGCTTCCGTGTTCTTTTCCCCTTTTTCTTCTCCTTTCCTTTTTTTCTTCTATTCTTTCCCTCTTCTTACTGTTATCAGTCCATTTTCAATCTTTTTCCTTCTCTTCTTCTTCTCTCATTTCACATATATTTCTTTTCTCTTCGTCAACTCCCTCTCTTCGTTGTTTTGCTTCTTTCCTTCTTCCTCTTACTCTTCTTCCCCCTCCTCCTCCTCTTCCAACTCATTCTTTTTTTCTTCTTCTTCATCTTCGCTTTCATCCACCCCTCCACTTCCTCCTCTGCTTCTTCTTTAACTCTTTCTTATCTGCTTCCCTCCTCCTCCTCCTATTCCTACTCCTTATCCTCTTTCTCTTTCTCTCCTTGTTCCTGTTCCTTTTTTCATCCACATCCTCTTCGCCTCATCATCCACCTCTTACTCTCCCTTCCTTGTTTATCTATTAATGTTCATCTTCCTCCTCCTTGCTTCCTTTTCCATTTTCTTGTTCTCATTCTCATCATCATCATTCTTCTCTTTCCTCCTATTCCTTCATTCTTCACGTCTTTTTCGCGGTCAGCTTCCACGTCCTTTTTCCCCGATTTACTTTTCAGCCTTACTCCTTTTACCATTCATTTGGTTCTCTTGCCGCCTTCTTTCTCTGTCTCTATCTCTGTCCGTCTCTCTCTCTCTCTTCCTCTGTCTCTATCTCTGTCCGGCTCTTTTTCTCTCTTTTTCTCTGTCTCTATCTCTGTCCGTCTCTCTCTCTCTTTTTCTCTGTCTCTATCTCTGTCCGTCTCTCTCTCTCTCTTCCTCTGTCTCTATCTCTGTCCAGCTCTTTTTCTCACTTTTTCTCTGTCTCTATCTCTGTCCGTCTCTCTCTCTCTTTTTCTCTGTCTCTATCTCTGTCCGTCTCTCTCTTTTTCTCTGTCTCTATCTCTGTCCGTCTCTCTCTCTCTTTCTCTGTCCGGCTCTCTCTCTCTCTTCTCTCTCCCTCTCTCTTCGTGTCTCTTTCCTCCTTTCTTTTCCGTCTCTTCCGCCTCCTTTCTCTTCCACCTTCTTCCCCTTCTCCTTTCTCTTCTTCTCCCATGTATCTTTCCTCTCCTCTCTCCTTTCTATTCCACCTTCATCTCCTCCTCCTTCCCTCCCTTTTCTTTTCTCTTCCTCCTCTTCTAGCCCGTCGCCTTCCCCTCCATCATCCTCTCCTCCCGTGCTTTTTTCTTTATCTCATTCTCTCTCTCCCTCCTTTTACCTTCTATTTCCTCCTTCTCTTTCTCTTTCACCTTCATCTCCTCCTCCCATCTCTCCTCTCCCTTCCATCTCCTTCTTCATCTCCTCATCTCTTTCTTCTCCTTATTCCTTTCTCTTCATCTCCGTCTCCTCCTCCTCCATCTCATCTTTCCTTTCCATCTCACCTTTCCCCTTTCTATCTCCTCCTCCTTCTCCTCCTCTCCTTCTTCTCCTATTCCTTCCTCCACTTCTCCTTTCCACCTCCTCCTTCCCATCTTTCCTTTCCATCCCTTTCCCCTTCCATCTCCTCCCCTTCTCTCCTTCTTTCCTCCTACTCCCTCCCCCTCCTACCTCCCGCTCCCCCTCCACTACCCCCTCCCCCTTCCCTACCCCATCCTCCCCCCTCCTCCCTTCCGCCCTGGCCATGCAACAGAAGCGGAGATGAAAGTCAGTTTCGGGCAAAGCCGCTGTCACTTTTAATTGGAAGCTTTTGGGGCCAAGTTTTAGTAGTTATAACACGCCAGGAAATGGGAGAGGGGAAGGAAGGGGAGGGGGAGGGAGGAGAGGTAGGGGAGATAGGGAGAAGGGAAGGAGGGGTGGAAGAGGGAGGAGGGGTAGGGGAGATAGGGAGAAGGGAAGGAGGGGGGGAAGGGGGAGGAGAGGTAGGGAAGATAGGGAGAAGGGAAGGAGGGAGGGAAGAGGGAGGAGGGGTAGGGGAGATAGGGAGAAGGGAAGGAGGGAGGGAAGAGGGAAGGGGGGGTAGGGGAGATAGGGAGAAGGGAAGGAGGGGTGGAAGAGGGAGGAGGGGTAGGGGAGATAGGGAGAAGGGAAGGAGGGGTGGAAGAGGGAGGAGGGGTAGGGGAGATAGGGAGAAAGGAAGGAGGGAGGGAAGAGGGAAAGGGGGGAGGGAGGAGGGAGAAGGAGATAGGGACGGGGAAGGGAGAGAGAAAGAGAGGAAAGGGAAAGGGAGAGGAGAGAGAAAGGGGAGGCGGAAGGATGGAAGTGTGGAAAGAAGAGGGAAAAGGGGGATTGAAGGAAGGAGGAAGAGAAGAAGGGAAAGACTAGAAGGAGAAAGAAAGTGGAGGAAGGGGGGAGGGGGTAGAGGGGGATGTCCTAAGGCGGTGATGTCGACCCCCCGCTGACCTGTCGTGTCGTGTGTTCGTGCGTGCGTTTCATTTGCTGTTGTTATCGTTCATTTCGGTTTCGTCTTCGGTGAAAGAACTTGCCTTCCTTTCTGTGTCGGACGGCGCTTTGCAGGAAGGTAAGATTAGTGTGCGTAACTCTACCGGTTATGCGCGCACACACACACACATCTATCTATCTATTTATCTCTGTCCATCTATTTTCATATTATATATATGTATATATATATATATATATATATATATATATATATATATATATATATGTGTGTGTATATATATATATATATATATATATATATATATATATATATATATATATATATATATATATATACATGTATATATATATATATATCAATATATATCAATATATATATATATATATATATATATATATATATATATATATATATATATATATATATATACGTATATATATATATATATATATATATATATATATATATATATATATATATCAATATTCATACATACATGTATGTAAGCATGTATAATGCCTAAAAGAGCGAGTTACAGACTGGAAAACAATCCTGGCAAGTACTGCTTTGTTTT
>NC_091572.1:28514478-28516978 GCF_042767895.1 Penaeus vannamei
TATTGGGAGAGGAAAAGTGTGACCCCACGAGAGACCCCGTGCTCCGCGTGCCGAGGGCGGAGGGTGACCTGTCTTGTTCTCCTGTCTCTCTGGTCTCTCCCTATTCTGCCTGATGAGACGTCCTTTTATCCAGCGACTCCTGTTCTGGGTAGATGCCCGCTTCTGTATTTTGGGGTCAGTTCTTGCGGTCGTGACAAAGGGTGTGAGTTCGCCGGACGTGCTTGAGGGGGAGAAAGTACTTGAGCAAACAAGGTGCTATGCCAGGAAGCTATTAGGGCTTAGGTGCAAGGCACACCCATCTGCCTTGAATCATATTGACATACCAGTCGACCATGCAAACGGATCGTCCTCGAGCCGTCTGAACGTCTTATGCACTAATGGTGCATTTGGTTGCAAGCTCCTGATTGACTTCTACAAATGGTTGCTGGTGCTCCATGGTCCCTTACGTTGTCGTGTGTCAGGCTAGCAGCGTGGCAGAGGTTTCATAGTGAGGTGCAACATTCAGTAGAAAGGAGGGTCACATTGTCTTCAAGGGCTTAAATATAAGTGTACAAGGCCAGTAAAAGGGGATGAGGAGGATAATTTACTTGTCAGTACCTTACTAAGATGCTAGAAAATGAGAACGTAATAAGAACATTTGTCATGGGAAAGGTAGCATGTCATATGAGGAGATGTTAATTACTCGATCTGTTAGGATTAGTGAGTTCAATAGAGTACCATTATATTGTAGAGTTAATGAGCAAGAATTCCATACTTTCGGGTTAAATAGGCTAGTAATAAGGCTACGGACACATGTAAGCAGCTTGGCCTAAACTTAAAGTAAACGTGAGCCTCTCGGGCGCTGTAAAAAAACGTAAGTGCGGCAGCGGCGCGCAATTCGCAGGCAGTTTGGCCTAGACAAGGAGTAAACATGCGCATCTCAGGTGTAGTATGAACGTAAGTGCGAGTAACAACATACGGAGGGTGCGATTCTTTCGCGATTTCTTAGTAGTAGATTTGACGTGCGATTGGGCATGATTTCTTTGTAGAAAACATTAGTTATGACCATGAGCCAGCTTAAAACAAAATTGTGGTGACAATAACTATGTAAGCCTTTAAAAGCATGGTGTCTGCAGTGCATTACCCCTATTGCAACAGATTTCGACTCCATCAGTTAGTTACGTTACATATTCGCCAACACCTTAAAACTAAAGCATAATTCCAGCATTACTAAGGCCAAGATCTCGAACTTGAGAAGACGTCATGAAAGCGAGTTAGGTTCAGATATGATACGAGTCAAAGGAATGGCACTTGGTGCAATTCATAATCCTTGAGTGAATTCCGTGTAAAGCAAATCAACATGTGTGTGAATAAGCGAACAATTACCGCAGTAAGTAAACGGAAAGTAATTTTCAAAAGAACAAAAAGCACAATGATATGTATAAATTCAAAGAATGAAGTGAGAACACAAGCAATAATGAAGTGATTACAAATAAACATGTCATCGAACAAAAGCTAAAGACTCGATAACGTAAATTCGCAAACGATAAACATGAATAATGTATGCGGGGAGACCGTAACATCACAATAATTGAATAAATTGAAGCGTGGTTATTTGCTCTGGGAAAAAAATATAACAAATTAAACTGTGCAGTGTGAAGACAACAATAATACGATAGATTGAAAAACACAAATAACACAATATTATATCAATCAAAGAATGGTTAAAGCAGGGGAATGTGGTGAGAGTTGTAACAAGTCTGGACTTAGTGACTTCGTTTGTATGTGTAGTTAAAACAATTATTAACAGGGAGAAATTTTGTAATATAGAGTTAGTAGTGTGTTCGTTAAGAAAAGGCAACATGAATGTTCTTGTTCACGACTTAATATCAGTTAAGTTGACAATTATCGTATTTTCCAAACTAATTCTGATTTTACGAAATCATCTTGCCAATCTCTCTTCCCTTGTATCCTGTATGTACAGTTCCCTGATTTGTGCTTAATTGTCGCTGCCCTCGAAGGATACGCGCGGCCTATTTTTAAAATTTTATGGTCAACTTTGCTTTACGCAGATATCGAGTAATATCTATTACCTCTTAATACGTCCACATTTCTATCGCTCTCGTAAATGTAAGTACCACACTATGATGCTTTAGTTGGCCATATATATTTTGTATCCATTTTCTGTAGTAAGAAACTATTTAGGGGAAACTATTTTAATTGCTAGATACACGCGTATCTAAATTCAATCCTATATTTTTATAAATTATAACTCAAAGTTCTTACGACGTAATTTCTCCAACTTAAAGCAGTTCGTGTTCATAAAAATACACACATAAGTACAAAGACCAATACAGTAATATTCGTTACTTAGATCAGACACTTGCCAACTCGGTTGTTCTTAGTCATATTGTCAGACACTACTATTACTGCGCTAAAATATACATTGTATATACTCTTATCAATTCTTCTTTTAATCATCGAACATTGGATAATCAATATAAATATATCAGTAAGAGGT
>NC_091572.1:28536978-28544478 GCF_042767895.1 Penaeus vannamei
TTTCTGGTACATCCCTGCCCTCTCACTACAGCTCTACTGATTGGAGGACTCCAGGACGTGATCTAGTCGGGTACAGCGAATAGATATCTAGTGCGAATAACGATAAAAGGGAATTAGGGCATGGATAATGTTATCATTCAAAGAATGACGAGATTGGAAATAATCTGCTGTTTTCTATGATTTTGACAGGTGTACAAATAATGTCATTTTATCAGAGAAATATACATAGTACAACCCAAAATATTCAAGACACACAGCATAAGCAAGAACGTCAAATAGTCACAGTAAACGGAAAGTATTGCACAACAGGTTACTTATTTCCCAGACAAACTAACATATGAGCATCTGCACGTAAAATGGCTCAACATACTTTAGGGAGAGAAAGAAGCAAGAAAGCCTCTGTTGGTTTGAAGACATTGTGCTTCTTTCCCAGACAAACACTGGGGCATTTGCGCATACAATATAATGTTAAACACCTAAATACCCTTTCAGGGCAAGAATAACAAAGATCAGTTTGCAAAGTTTGAAATTTTGCAAGTGAACAATACAATTTGAAGTGATCTTCACATACTATCTGCGCAAAGTGAAACATACTAGTCACCCCTACCGATCCGCTTTCTATAAACCTTGACGCTTCCGTTTTCTTTGTCATTTTACGTGTCTTGTAAGCTGTCTTCTCAAGTCTAGCGATGATCAAAACTGCGGAATCGACTGCACAGAGAATGCAACTTGAAACCTAGTACTGCTGATTCCATGAAACAGCAACATCCGCCTCACTCATATTCCAAGTGGTTTGAGTTTCCGAAATATTTCACCAAGGACTTTGCTTTAAAAATGTATTTCTTCTCATTCATATAATCAAGTTTTATACATAAGTATTGGCCAATTGATACGTGCATTTTTATAGGAAATATACTATACTAGTACTACGTTATTTCTTTTCACTCGTGTTCACCAAGCAAGGATGCATCATATCCTAAACAATCAGTTAAAACCGTCGTCAGTATAACCAAATATATGTTTTAATAAGTAAAATCAATTTACTTGAAACTCAAAACAGGTCGTCATATAAAACACTGATACAAGTATATGTATGGCTGCATACGTATACATTTAATGTATGTGTGTACACGTGTTACTACAGAACTCCGTACACGCCCATACCACTGTAATCTACTGACAAACAAGATATTCCTTAAAGCAAAATCTGCATATGTGTCTATAACTACTGAATAATTTGCAAAGCTGCAGTCACTAATCACCATCAGATAAAATGATCAAATAACCATACACACCACCCATCATCAATAACCAACTCTCAAATGTTTGTACGTAGTCGAGAACCAACCATTCAAATTCTGCTCTGATGTCAAGGTCACGACGACAAAGGACCACTGCCAACGAAGCAACTTTCGGTGATGTTCCACTCAGCAAGGAAAAGGAGTGTCAGCGAATTCTTTGCTTCCGCCTCTCGACTGTTCTTCTCATGAGAACTTCCTAGTGGACATCGTCGGAGGTTACATGTAGGCCTGTGTGTGTGTGTGTGTGTGTGTGTGTGTGTGTGTGTGTGTGTGTGTGTGTGTGTGTGTGTGTGTGTGTGTGTGTGTGTGTGTGTGTGTGTGTTGTGTGTGTTGTATTGTGTTGTGTTGTGTTGTGTTGTGTGAGTGTGTGTTGTGTTGTGTTGTGTGAGTGTGTGTTATGTTGTGTTGTGTGAGTGTTGTGTGTGTGTGTGTGTGTTTCTGTGTGCGTGTGCGAGGAACACATGATATAGTATGTAATAAAAAAAAACATAAATGCAAGGTTGTTATTAAATATCAAAGAAAAGAAAGGCATGGCACAAATTATTGCTGAAATGAAGGAGGCACACCACTGACTGATAACTTATTCGTAACCCTGTTATCAAAATAAAATTTCATTTTGCACACGAAGTAAAAATTATATCAATAACAATTACAACAAATATGATAATAACAAGCACTACCTACAAAGAACAATTATCATATTTATCAATAGCTTACTACTACAACACATATATTATTTATTATCTATTTGATATTTTATTACCCATTTACTAATACTTATCTCTAAATAATTCGGAAAATGTAGCAGGTACAAACTCATTAATCAATAATCTCATGTGCAAAACAAGATGGACTATAATTCAAACAAGGAGCTTTTTTATAATCTTAGGGTACCATAGACATAAGAAACACCTATTCCTAAAGTAGAAATTAACAATAATTAAAACACGGCATCAAATATAGCATCTCTAGCGACTATCTGTTAAACAATACGCAAATAATATTGGCGATATTAGTAGAAATACCTGGCTATTTCACACAATATGCAGCATTCATAACTGCTGTTCCTCTTCAAATATTTGTCACACTTATTTATAAATACTCGAAATTCACAAATATTCTACTATACATACTGGAGAGTGAATCCAAGATATTATAACGTAAAAATATATCTAGAATTTATCTAATTCATAATTATCACCCTTTGCAAAATTCTCCTACTCAAGTGTTTACATTTCAACATATTACATGAAATCCAATAATCATAAGCATTATCACAGAAACCTAGTCAAAGAAAATGGTTCCAAACTTCACAGAAAACTTTTAGGGATAACTTAAATCTAGTATTACAGTTTCTGACATTATCCTTATATGAAGATTTCATTACAGCTTTGCCCTGTGATATTTGTATATTCTAGGTAACAACTACAATTCTCCATGTCTGTCACCGGAGCCTCAACCATTACACTCAATGTTTACTTGTGTGGTTAACTGTTCAAACGTTTCCATAAAACGGTTTTCTGTCAACACATTAATTTTCTGATGGTTTTCGTCATTTGAACGAATCTAGCATTCTTTTCATCCCAAATAATGCATAGCTAGGACCAAGGTAAAAATACATCTTCACCCTGGCTATCTTGTTGAATATCACGGAAAATGGAGTGGAGATAAGAGTGAAAGATCGAAGCAAATTAATTTATAACTTACCTGCAGGGGAAGCTCCTACCTGAAATACCCGCTGCACAAATTTCTAGGCTAGGCAAATACATGGAACTGGTAGGGTTTTCGATAAAACTTTACCTTTCGCAGTAACTTTCCCAGACGGGCCAGGTTGTCTCAACACGAGCAGTTTATGCCAGTTAACAGTTCACAAATACGTACTTTTTCACAATATTTCACATAGAAAACTTATATTCACTCGACATCTTGTATGTCTGGTAAATTTGGATATGTCACCTGAAAACTGTTCCGAAAGCTCTTGTGTTTCGAATGAATCCAGTACTCATTTCCTTCGCTTTTGAAGCACAGCTACGGTATCGGGTAAAGACAAGAGTGATCGATATAAGACTTTCAGCAATTAAGTTATTGCGAAGCTTGTTCATAGTAACTTAGGGGGATTCGCCCCTAACCCATCTTTCTGCAAAATATTCACCTCCTCCTTTACCCGGGCAAATATCTTTAACTCGCGTCGATAATTTCTTACCTTGACCAAAAATTCCACAAAGGCCAGCCTGCGAGTCGTCAAAATCCTCGTCGTCGCTGTTTGCTGGAACACCGACCACTATCCGCCACTCGTTTTCGTTACTGTCATGATATTGTGCATGTTAAAGGCAGAATCAACCTTACACACAGCCATAAAGGAACTGATTTATAATTCAGCAGACTTTCCTTGGGTCCAGCTGCAGCTTCTATTGTCATGTGATTATCTATTACAAATCTTATTGGCTCGCTGGTGTCTATGGTCACGTGACTGCAAAGTGCAATTCCCATTGGCTCATTTGATTTCCCTTGCTTACGTCATGCGCTACATTTCCGTCCGCTTCTTTCGTACTTCAGTCGATTTCGCAAAAAAAAAATATTTTCTGGTAAGGTACGGGCCTTGGGGTGCCTACAATTTTTTTTTTTTACTTTTACGTTCCCTCTACTACCCTTATTATTAGTTTGTGAAATACCACAAAAAATTACGTTCCGTCGAAGGCCATGGACAGATTCTTCATTTTTGATGTTAGACGTTATTTCATAAAAAAAAGAAATAATGCAATGGCCATTCCAGACTTAACAGGTTGTGTCAGTGTGAACAGTTTACGTCAGTTGGTAGTGCAGTAGAATCCACCAGTATTTACTTTTTCACGTTATATCACATAGAAAATATTCACACGATAATTTAAGCAATGGTTGGTCAGGATCATACTGACTTGCCTTGAAACCGTCTTTTTCTCGGTCCAGCTCTCTTGATCACGCGACTACCCATTATCTATTTCTAATTGGCTCATTTAATTTCCTTCACTTACGTCGTACGTTACAGGTACGTTTAGATATAGCATCACGTTTTCGTTCTGAAAGGGATGGCTGGTGGGGCTTGATGTAGAGTTTTCTATTCCTCCTGTCTTTATTATTTATTTCTGGTAAATGTCTTTATGTATTTAAAGGCAGAAGTTGCAAAAAGGAACATATAGTAGAGTGTTATTTTGAATTACAAGGTAAGATAAGATTTTATTTTCCTCTCTTTCTTTGAGGTTCTATGAAATTGCAGAAAAAGCACGACCAAAAAACACCTTTGCCTGCACACCCATTTGTCGCGCGGGTTTGCCTTTAACTGGTATTGTAGACCTATAAACTGGGTGACTTTGATTTACGTCACGCGACTTAGATTACACACTCGATAAGAAGGGCAATGTTATTGACAAAATCGGTAATCTCTACATTTTGTGTTACTAGCATATGTAATGCGAACTTTGCAGTGCCAAATACATGTGATCAGCTGATTTACCAGCGAGAAACTTTCGACACTTATGTCAGCCTTATCTAAATTGGGATTCGATGGATGCAAGCCTACACCGCAAAGACTACATAGTCTATTTTTTAATTTTTCATTACTTGTTACATTTGTAGCACCTTAAAACGCTTATTGTTCTAGTGTGTAAGTTTTTTTTTTTTTATTAATCCTCAACTTGATGTCTGCTTCATAGAAGTAAATTCACCATGTTTTCTGTCTCAGTAATAGTTAGCCTCAGTATTTTTTTCTTTATCGCATACGTCACACTGCATTACACATTTGCATGTTCTAACTTAATATGCAAAGATATTGTTTGGGAGACATTTGATTCATAGTGTAAGTTGTATATACTAAGCGTGATTTTCCCATATAGTGGAGATGAGCAGAATTTTAATTTTTTTCAGTCGATAAACTCATTTCACCTGCAATATATGTATATGTTCACACGCGGGCATATAGATAGATAGATACAGATATATGTGTACTGTAGATTATACATATGAAGGCCTATGTAGATGTGTTTTCATTACTGCAATATATATATATAATATATATATAATATATATATATATATATATATATACACACACACACATACACATATGAACTACAACTTAGAGCTATATGAATACACATTCACACGCACACACACACATAAACGCACTCACACGCACTCACACACAGATACATATATATATATATATATATATATATATATATATATATATATATATATATATGAGTGTTATGTAATTAATAATGATACTGTAATTGCTTACCGTATCTGGATGTTCTTACCAGGTATGAGTTTACTGTTTCAAATTCCATTTACTTTATTCATTGCAGGAATTGTCACCAGGTTATGGGGTATTATACGGTGAATACTGTTCCCTCTATCTTTTTATCACCTAGCAGCATTTTTTCCCCCTTTTTAGAATTTCATACCCCCCCTCCATTATATGTTGTACCCCCCCCCCCCCCCTGCCAGTAGTTATCCTGACGAGATTACTGTTGGTGTGTTTTGCCGTTTCATAATACTGTTCTTCAGATTTTTATATTATTTAGTCTGGTGAAGCCAACATTCTATATATACCTCTCCTCATAAAATCACGTTTCTCGTATAAACGAATAAGCAGACTCAAAAAATGTAAGCAGTTCTCACCTTGCTTGATGTCACCTTCAAAAATGTTCACTCATTATATATTCAAGATCTTCTAAACAGAACATCTTTTTTCTTGTTGACCGTCACTGTATTGGTTTGACGATTGTAAAACTAATACATATATATAGAGAGACGATGGTAGAACTAATACATATATATATATATATATATATATATATATATATATATATATATATATATATAGGGAGAGGGAGCTAGAGAACGTGGACAAAGATTTTTTTTCTGTTTTATTCTCACGAACTTTGAAATTCAAAAGAACACAGGATGTCTGATCAGGATATTTCATTGATACTGCATTTTTGGTGTTAGCATATTGGTTAGCTGTCCGTTCCTTGTGATTTTTTTATATGCACAATTTTTATGTTGTCTTTGTAACACCTGATTCAAGATGTTTTGTGGTTATTCCAACAGCATGTGAAATAATAACTTGATTTAATTTTTGAAGGCGATCAGTCCAGTGTTTCTATGGTCACTGATAATGTAAAACGGAAATGTAAATGATTTATTCATGTGAGGCGGAAAAGATCACACACACACACACACACACACACACACACACACACACACACACACACACACACACACACACACACACACACACACACACACACACACACACACACACACACACACACACACACACACACACACACACACACACACACACACACACACACACACACACACAGTTTGTCCACTCAGTTTTACTGGTTCTTCAATAAAATTTTAATCCAATTTCTTTCCCTTCATTTTCGCCAATTCCTCGGTAGTATAGTGGTTAGTATCCCCGCCTGTCACGCGGGAGACCGGGGTTCGATTCCCCGCCGGGGAGGCCTTTTCTGTTTCGGTTTTTAACAATACCGGCTTTTTCCTGAAATTATTGTTAATGGATAGCAGACCTTTGAAGTAATGAATCATTGTTATTTGGGTTATATTGTTAGGGTTATATATGTAATTCTACGCATATATATGAAACAGAAATACAGCCATGGAATCAGGTATATTTTACATATCGCTCCGCCCTTATAAAATCAACCTGTCCACTTTCAAGGTACCGCCTGGGCGCCGGTGTGCACGTGTACACAGCATTACGTTTCTGATTTTTATCCTCTTCCAGTAATTCTTTTCTGTCTCATGCCAATAAATTCCTGATTATTCATAGGCATACTCGACACAATTGTCTAGTACTTTTCACCAACATATCTTAGTTAATTTCTATACAGTATAATAAATACATGACCTCCGTATGGCAACGGGGCGATTGCGTCTTCGAGCCGGTCTGCGCATGCGCGGCTCGTGTCTGGTCGGGCAGTGAGTGCTGGAGAGAGAGCGAGTGTACTTGTGTTCAGTCAGCTCGTGGCGTTTGTGAGTCCCAGAGAGGTTCAGCACTTATTTTCAAGGTAAGATGTACTTCGTGTTGTTGTATGAGATGTAGTGAAGAGGGTTTGCGAGTCAAATCGTTCCTCAGAGTTGAGAAAGTGAGTCATTTTGAGGAAATCCTCCCTCCAGAGGCGAGGCGC
>NC_091572.1:28551978-28554478 GCF_042767895.1 Penaeus vannamei
GAAGTCCTCTCGCATTGACCTCGAAGACAAAGGGCGGTGTTCATGCGGTGTGGCTCCTCCGAGTCTGTCATTGATTCGGAGAACCATTGGGAAAGGCAGCTTTTTCTGCTCCTGACGTCCGTGGGTCTTTAATTTATGGGTATTGTGAACATTTGAAGATCTGTCCTTTCTTTTGGTGCCAGCAATGCAATAGCGGTAGGGGTTGTGTTGTGTATTAGGACAATCGGCCCTTCCCGGCGCGCACACACACACACACGCACACGCACGCACGCACGCACGCACACACACACAAATAGAATAGATTGACTAAACAAAACACACACACGCACACATCTATTGCATGTTTGAAGTTCGGGGGGAAAGGGAGGTAGAGTTACAAGCATATAGACAGTACGTATATCACATGTAAATACTACGATACGAGATTTATACAAGCACATTCGTCCCTGGCATCGGTTCCTTCCGTAACGTACCCTCTCTGGCCGTGCCCCAGTGCCCCCCGCTCCTCACCTCTTCCGACACGCGCATGCCCATAGCTTAATCACGTGATTCGGCTCTTGAGATGGCTCCCTTTTCCCTAAAAATAACCCTGAATAGTCCAAGGCACGTGGTATGGATCTGTATGTGAGAGCGATAAGATAAGATTATTTTTTGTGATAAGGTATTTGGGTACCTTTGTTCTCGTCAGCCGAAACACAACAGCGTTTGTGATGAATCAATCTGTTTACAGAATTTTATCGTTGTTTGAGGGAGACAAATATATATTTTTTTGTAAATTGGGAAGATATATTGTTTAATGGCTGTCAACAAAGGTAAAGCACAAGGCATACAGATGTAGAAATAGGCAATTAAACGCGAGAAAAAAAAACGAAAAACAAAACAAAACAAGAAGAGATGGAGCCAGCGTCCCTTGCCAGTGCGACTGCGGCAGTCACGTGACTCTCGCGTAGGTGTGACGTAACGGCCGCGCGCGCTCTTCCCTTGCAGTGACTCAGGGTTATGCAACTTTTCTCCCAGTGGCTTTTATAACTAAAGCTCCTCTCCTCTGATAGGAATATATTAAGATGAAAAAGAAATAAAGAAGGGGAGCTCCACATATGGTTCCGGAAGTGGTGGTGGTGGATTCTGTTTGGCCTTGAGGAAGGGGGGAGATGGCGCGGGATGTTCACGTGAAAGGGTCGTGGCCGGGTCGTGGTGGAGGGGGGTGAAGAGGGAGAGGGAGAACGAATGGGAGAGAGAGGGGGTGAAGAAGAAGGAATAAGGGTAGAGAGGGGGAAGGAGAAGGGATAGGGAGAGAGAGGGAGAAAAAATAAAGGAGATAGAGAGTGAGGGAGGAGGGAGAAGGGGAAAAAGTTAGAGGGAGAAGAAAGAATGACGGAGAGAGAGGGAGAAAGAGAAGAACTGAAGGAGGCAGAGAGAGAAGGGGCTCGGAATTCATGTTTGTTGCAATCAGTCACATTTTCCTCGAGCGAACAGCGAGTGTCGTTCTGGGGAATTCCTGTTTTTATCTCACAAGGCCTAAAACTTCCAGGAATTTCGCTAGCGTAATATCCCGTTTTAGGAGTGAGAGGCAGGGACCGGGGGGACGGCGGGTGAATTTCAGAATAATAAAAAAAAAAAAAAAAAATACTGTACAGAAAAGGAGATAATTCTTGAGTGGCTTCGGCTATCTCCAGAGCTCAGGGTATCAAGAGAATCAAAGGCCGTAGTATTGTGTCTGCCTCCGTTTGTTGACATTTGATGGCAGTGCTTCCCTTATGCAAGAGGAGCCACGGAGGCGAAATGTTTTTTGTTCGCGGGGAAGGAAGTTGGGGGCAAAGGCCGTGTACCTTGTTGACTCTCTCTCTCATTTCTCTTCTTTCGTTTTTTCCTTGCTTTCTCTTTGTTGGTTTACCTCTCTCTCTCTCTCTCTCGCTCTCGCTCTCTCTCTCTCTCTCTCTCTCTCTCTCTCTCTCTCGCTCTCGCTCTCTCTCTCTCTCTCTCTCTCTGTCTCTCTCTCTCTCTCTAATTCTCTCTCTCTCTCTCTCTCTTCTCTCTCTCTCTCTCTCTCTCTCTTTCTCCCACCTGTTCTCTTTCCTTCTCTAATTCTCTATCTCTCCCCTCTCTCTCTTCCTCTTCTTCATCCTCTCTCCCTCTGTCCTTTCTCCCACCTGTTCTATTTCCCTTTGTACCCTCCCCACTCCCCCTCCCCAGCTCGAGTGATCACATGAATGTAAGGGAAACTGGGCGAGTGCCAGGCCGAGCAGCGGGCGGCTCAGAAGTGCGAAGGCGCGGGATTCCGATGCGCCGAGTGTCTAGCAAGATGCACCGTAGTCTGGTGTTTTTGTGTCGGATGTCGCCCGGCCGGATGTGAGATTATCAAGGTGATGTGCGGCTCTGTCTGTCTGTCCGTGTTTGTCTCAGGTCTCTCTCTCTCTCTCTCTCCCCTTCTCTGTCTCACTCTCTCTCTCTCTCTCTCACTCACTCTCTCTCACTCTCTCTCTCTCTCTCTCCCTCTCTC
>NC_091572.1:28566978-28569478 GCF_042767895.1 Penaeus vannamei
GGAGGAGAGCCGGTCCCTCGCTCCTCGATTCGGCCTGCGTCATGGTATCCTCAGCCTGAGTCTCCCTTACTGGAACGCTGCCCCGCACAACACTCGCTGTGGAGACGGATGGGCCTTGAGTTCTGCGGCGGTTCGGGGTCAAGGCCGTGCAGTGCCACCCTGCAGTGCCTCTGGACGAGTTCGTAACCTCTCAGTTTTGTTTTCAGTTTTTTGCGTTTTTCAGTTTTATTTTTATTTTTTTCATTCTTTTTCTTCTTTTTTTTTTCTTTCTTCTCTCTCTCTTTCTTTCTTTCTTTTTATAATGAATCCCAAGAGGAGAAAAAAAAAATGATTCTTTATGAAGGAGGAAGATGTCAGTAGATTAAAAACGCGTGTGCATGTCTTGGGGAGCAGTTACGTGTCTTGGAGAAGGCGTTTTTGTGACCCCGGAGCCGTGTAGGGGCGTTGCCAGGGTGACGGCGGTTGAGGGAAACACGCTCGCCCGGCGCCCCGTCACTCGCTCCAGGGAAGGTGGCATAGCTCGAAAGGTGCCATACCTACGTCATTGCCGTGCTCATTGAACAAAGGACCTATTTCATACTCCTGTTATTTCGGTCGAACTGGAACCTCTTTCGTTCTCCCCAACATTACCTTTGGAATTAGCGACTCAAATATTCATCACAGAATCCATCCCAAAATAGGACCTGATCTTTAGGTTGGTTTTTGCTCGTCGCCGGTAGAGGGCATCAGAAAAGTGTCAGACGTTGAAATGTCAGGAACGGACGCTCTTTCGCCTTAGTCCCAAATGTTGCCGAAAAGGACATCTGTAATTCCTGAACAATGTAGGAAGACGAAAGAGTGAAAAAAAATAATTTATATAAAAAAATAATAATAATAATAAATAAATTAGGGGATAGGAATAAAGAGTTTCGTCATCTGTAATTCCTGAATAATGTAGGAAGACGAAAGATTGAAAAAAAATAATAATGGGATAGGAATGAGAGATTCGCAAAAAGTGACGGAGTTCGAATTCGTCCTAATCTGAGAAAAGTGGGTGAACGTCATTCTTGATGTAGGATGATTCACCGGAGATTTTTTTTCGTAATGGAGTGACAGACAAGGCAGGGGTGAAAAGGGGATTAAAAGGGGCGAGGATGGAGAACCAAGAGAAAGACGAAGGAGAAAAAATGAGGGTTTAGGAAAAATGGAATAAAGAGAAAAAGAGGAGATCATTAAGTCATTTGAAATAATGAAAGAAGAGAGAAGGAAGAGTAGACCTTTGCGGTCGAGTAGAGCAGGGATAAACGGGCGAGGAAGAGGAGGAAGAGGAGGGGGAGTTGGGAGGAAATGCAGTTAAAATGGCATCTAAATACAGTGGATCATCAAGGCACAATGCCAAGTAGGTCAGAGATATAAAAGATGTTTGCGTAGTGAAGCTGCAGATTATATTAATGTGGAGGAATGGCGAGCAGGAGAGAGAGAGAGAGAGAGCAAGACAGACAGAGAGTGTGTGAGTGAGCAAGACAGAGAGAGAGAGAGCAGGAGCAAGGTAGAGAGCGAGAGTAAGAGAGATAAAACAAATAATAGAGAGAGAGGAAGGGGGGGAGATGGTGAAGGTGCATTGGGAATGGGGAAGAAATGCAGATAAGATTGAGAACCGAGTCACGGGGAAGAACTGGGTCAGCCAACGTCATATTCCCGTCCTCCTCTCCCGTCGAGAACCCACGATCCTTAGAAGATGACCTGGAGGCTGCATGAGATAGGGCATGTTGGGGCGCGGTTTTGTATCGGTCATGCACAGAAGTTTTATTTATTTTTTTTTTTTTTATTGTTATTATTATTATTATTATTATTATTATTATATATAATATATATATGTATATATTTTATATATATATATGTATATATATATATGTGTGTATATATATATATATATATATATATATATATATATATATATATTATATATATATATATAATATATATATATATATTTTTTTTTTTCCCTCCTTCGCGGGGGAAAGGGAAGGGCGGTCGGTTTTGGAGTGGACGGGATTTTGGAGGGGGATAGGGAGGGACTTTGACTTTTTTTGTGGGAGGGCAGGGTGAAGGGGTGGGGGTGAGATGTGGAAGTATCTTTCTCTCATTTCTCTCTCTCTCTCTCTCTCTCTCTCTCTCTCTCTCTCTCTCTCTCTCTCTCTCTCTCTCTCTCTCTCTCTCTCTCTTTCTCTCTCTCTCTCTCTCTCTCTCTCTCTCTCTCTCTCTCTCTCTCTCTCTCTCTCTCTCTCTCTCTCTCTCTCTCTCTCTCTCTCTCTCTCTCTCTCTCTCTCGTCTTTTCTTCACTTTTCCCCGCTGCGTGATTCTCCTCTTTTTTAACTACACATATAAAAAGCTGATTTCATAAATGGCTTAAAAATGAATACCTAGTTACTGCATTTAGTTTTTCTGGTCATCCCGGCATTATTTTAAAAAGTCTTATTTAATACATGGATTTCTCATTCTTCCACAATTCTCCCTCGTG
>NC_091572.1:28584478-28611978 GCF_042767895.1 Penaeus vannamei
GTACTGTAGCCCTCAATATATTGATATCTTTCAGGTGTGGTGTCAAGTGCTATGGCCAACCCCACTGACGTCCTGAAAGTCAGGTTACAGAGTGGGCGTTCCGACTTCAAGGAGAAGTCTCTCCTTCAGGCATTTATTAGTATATATAACCAGGAGGGAATACAGGGCCTATGGAGAGTAAGTTATTTAAAGTTCAGGTTTATGTAACATACACTGTAAAAAAGTCTAATGAAATGCATTGTTTATTGTAAATGATATTTGTTATTCATTTTACATTGACACAGTCAACCAGTTTCATTCATATATCCTTTTTTTTTTTTTGCACAGGGAGTTTGCCCAACGGCGCAAAGAGCAGGGGTCATCGTAGGAGTAGAGCTGCCAATTTACGACATGTGCAAACACTATTTCATCAAGATGAACTTGCTGCCAGATAATTCTACAAACCACTTCTTGTAGGTGATCCGATGCTTTTGCCATGTTTTGTGTGATGTGTTTGAAATGACCTTAGGATATATTCAATAGTTAGGTGTTACCTAATGGATGCAGATGAGCATCAGAGGTAGTGATTGTTGCTGACTTTGTTACAATTAGTGTAAACTGTTATGGATGGTGCCAAGTGTCCGCTTGTTTGTTGCACAGACATTTATGTCTTTGATTGGGAAAAAGTTTCTAAAATACTTTTACTGCCCTGGAATGATCAGTTCATTCACACTCTTGATATAGCATGCAGGTTCCTAAGAGTAAAGTAAGGAACCTCTGTTCCATTTGGGAAACTGAAATTCAAAGAAACATTACATACTGATTTCTCACAATTAGATGAAGGGATGATTCTAGTCTTGTATCATTCATTTCATTAGCAATCAAGAACCTCGGCTGGCTTAAAGATGTGTTACCTAGTCACAGTGAGAAGTCCCTGATGATCATCTATCCATGATGAGTGTTAATCAGTGCTAATATGATTTTGTTTTTCACTACCTCATTAACAAATTAACTTCACACTAACTGTAAAACCTGCTTTGTTAGATATGTAATGATAAATGAAGTGTGAAGTTTACAGTCCATACAGAGTGAAAGACTGGATGAATGAAGCTTCACTAGTTGAATAGTTCGGATAGGTAAAATTAACGTGATTCTTCAATTCAGTGTGGGATACAGAGGTAGACCAAAGTTGGGATAGTGTAAGCTGTAGTGGTTGTAGGAGAATTCTAGGCCTTGTTTGGGCAATTCTTTGAGTAAATCATGGTTAGTGTGTGTCTATTCATATGCTTTTCCTGGTGGTACGTCACAGGCGACCACCTTGGTTTCACGTGTGTCCATTCCAGATGTTTCGCAAACGCATGTCCGGGATGAATCTAGGGTCCTTCGGGCCCTGGCAACGGATCCCAAATCCCCGGTCCCAGACCACTAACCCGGCATGGGTCCCCAGTCCTGTGGGACTGTGGGGCCCTGAGCTGAGGAACCGCCATGATTCTCGGGAGTGACTTGTCCCATGTAACGTTGATAACCTGACCTGTATTGTACCAACCTCATCATTAGTGCCTCACCACCACATCCATTGCCTCCATAATCAATTACACTGTATATTGCTTCTCTTCTCTGGACTTCTTGACTCTAGTTAGCTGTGTCTTGCTCTTCCCCAAGTGTACTTCTTGACAATATTTGATCTTATAATCTTTTGAAGATGCTAAGAAATACATGCTAACTCTCTTTCTCTCTCTACGTGTTTATTTTTTACGTCAATTGTTCTTAGCTCGTATGACCAATGATGGAAGTGTGTTTTGTCTATCCTTGACTACTGATATGAAAGGAATCAATCCAGACTCTACATCATACATTTCAAAATTAAAGTTAGCTTAAGACCTCCTTGTGAACCCTTACTGCAGTATTTCATAGATTTTAAGGAGCTGACTTTGTGTGTGTAGTTGCATTATTCATATGATTGATAAAAACTTTAATTGACTCTGCCTTTCCTTTTACTTGCGTGAGATGTAGATGGATTTTTTGTTTTCTTTTTTCATACATCAACAAGCTGATTTATTTTTTCTTCATCATTCTCTTCATCTTTCATATCATCATCATAATCATAATGAGAATTAAATTATAAATCTGATATGGAAAATAAAAAACAACAACTACAAAAAAAGGAAATGAATTGTTCAATTGGCTGTTTATTGTTTGTCTTCGATACAAACATCTCACTGGCTGATTTATTTTTATCTTTAAGTTTCTTATGCAAATGCTCTTTTCCTTTTTTATACTTTTTTTTCCACTGGAAAGTCTACAGTACATCACCATAAATAATTGCTGAAACTCCTGCTTATGGAAAATGTCATTTGAATATGCAAATAACCGTACTATGCAATGAATGGAAGGTCTTTACACATTTATTGCATATATATATGTCTATTTACCTAAATTTGTATATATATATATATGCAGTATGAAAGAGCATGTTGTCACTGAAACTTTTATGAATTTCTCAAGCCAACTTAAATGCATGCTATAGGCACAGTTTATTTCTTTCCATTGTTAATCAGACAGTGAGAAGTCAAATAAAACTCATATATGGATATCTACAACTAAGGAAAGCACATGTATGAAAAGGAAAAATATGGAAAGCAAAGGAAATACCTCTAAGATATGCAAATACTTTCATGTATGAGGAATAAACTAGTGAATTTATGTGTGTGTAATTCCCTTCATTTTCTTTCATGACAGATCGAGCTTCATATCTAGCCTGGGGGGTGCAGTTGCATCAACACCTCTGGATGTTGTGAGGGTAAGTATCTCTGCTTGTCTGCTTTTGAGAGTACAATTTGGGTGAGAAATGAGTAGAATCAAGATTAATATTTTGTTCTTTGGTTTATGTCTGTTAATTGAATGCTTTGTATTTACAGAGCAAAGGAGTGTAAATATGATTGTATTTAATCTTCATATCCCCCCACCACTTTTTTTCAGACACGCCTGATGAACCAAAGAAAACTTAAAGCTCCAGCTGCAGTAAGTGGCAATGGTGCTGTTTGTACATCCCCAGTGTATGCTAGCACTGCAGACTGTTTCATACAGGTAACTATTATTATTCTTTTCTTTTCTTTTTTGTTTTCTCTTTTCTTTAATGTGAAAATTACAAAAAGCTCTCGTGTTCTTTAATAATAGTTCTTAAATCTTACTGCACAGAATAATGAAATATATTCAAGCAGGTTTTTTTTTTTTTTTTTTATTCATAATGTGTTGTGTGATGCAGTGGTAACATTGATGTCTTGCAACTGCTGACCAGTGATCTAACCCCACACTACCAGTGGATGGTAACCCTGGCCATTCATTGCACACAGGTGGTAATTTAGGATCACAATAAACAGACTGGGCAGCCATAGTTTGACAGAAGTTCCAAGGGCCTGCAACACCAAACCCTAGATTGTTATTATTATTAATATTATAATTATTATTCATACTACTCACAAACAATTTATGGACTTTTTCTCTCTTTAAGACTGTTAAGGCTGAGGGACCCTTGGCTCTCTATAAGGGCTTTATCCCTACATGGCTGAGACTTGGCCCATGGAACATCATCTTCTTTGTCACCTTCGAGCAACTCAAGAAGTTTTATTAGGTTGTGTAGCAACTCCATTGGACCCATGTGAAGCTCAAGACATCTAATGAAGTTCCTGTTACCTTCCGAAGGTCTATGTGGCATTAAGAAGATCTAATGGGAAACCTGGTAGCATTAAAGTGAAGTGCAGCTTATAATCTTGTTGTGATCTATGTCATAGATGGAGTTCATGGTTCAAAACCATTTCATGAACTAAAGAGCATTTCCTGGAATTTCATGTCTGATGACTTGCATTTGTTCACCTACAGAGTTGTCCACTTGATGAAAGCAATGGACAAAAAAGGGGGGAAAAGTTTTGAAATTAAAAGGGAAGCTCTTTATTCTCATACTTTTTTTTAACATTTGAGACCTTAGCTGTGATTCTTCATAGCAAACACATTGCAAAGTCGTTTTGACAATCTGTATGGAGAAACCTGTCTGTCAGATCTCATATTTCATAAATCAGATCCACATCACATCCATTTCTTTTGTTTTATAATCATATATGTCAGCCTCATTAATATAGGGTGCTCTTGTCAATTTCTCTCCTGTGGAGCAGGGGGACTCTTGTATAATATCAGAATGTCATGTTTGATATTAGTCATTCCAACTAGGAAGATCCTTCACCAGAATGAGATGTTGAAATGGTAATATATTTTATGGAGTTGTTTTTTTGTTTTTTTTTCTTCTTCTTAATGGAAGATGTAAATATCTCATTTTAGATCTACTGTTCATAAGGTCTGTTTAAATTACTTCCTGGTTAAATGCAGTTGTGAAATGACTTGTGTGAAGACTGAAAGACTTTTCAGTGACCAAAGATTTGCTATTGATAAATGCAGCAGTGGATCAACCAAGTTTTGACAGTGAGCATTGAATTACTAGGCATACAGCCATTTCACTTGCCTAGTCCTAGCACCAGTTTTTATTTTTGGTGAGATTGGCTTAAGTAGGATTATATGCTTTTATGACCGTTGATGTTCTCTTCAAATTACAGTATTTAAGAAAGTATATTCAAGGAAACTATTGCTCACTTCCAAACTCAATCCTTGCTCTGTGTATATGATTACTTTTGACAAATGTATTGTGTAAATGTGAATTTATCTATTTTTGTAGAAAGTGAACAAGGTGAGATACAGATGAATGAAACGCAGTGAAAAGATCAAAGAGTAATGGTGTGTGATAACATTAATTTATTTTGGTCTGGATCTGAAGTAATTGCTTTTGTAAGTTTTTGTTATGTAGGTTGGAGAAATGGAATATTTGCCCTTTATCTACTCTTTCGGAAGTATTTATACATTGTAATACTCAAAAGCAATTGTAAATTATCTTTTTTATGAATTGCAGTTTGTAAGAGTACATGGTGAGTGTTAGGATGTTCAGTAACTTATTCTTCCAAATAAAAGTTATATCAATACCTGTTATTTTTTATTACAGGCCTCCACCCTAAAAAAAAAGTTATTTATATATATTGCTGTGAATTTAGCAGTAACCTTTGTATCAATATTCTGCTAGGAAGTGTTCCCTTTTACTGTATAATATAGCTAAAGTTAAAACTTTCCTTCAGTTTTTGTTGAACAGGAATTTCAAGCTTATGTGCAAAGAGTAACTAACACCTGTGGGATATGTCATCTATTTGTGTATCTTAAAGGCAATTCTAATTATAATGTTACAAGACTATCTGTGATTCTTGATCTTTGTAGATAATCCACCCAATTCATATATAACTTGATATAAGGAAAGGAAGTATCAAACATTAATGTATAATTTATTAACACTGAATTATTTACAGTCCTACAAAGGTAAAAGAAAAAAGTTCGCTCTCTGCAAAGGAAGGGGAAAAAATAGCATATAATGGTGCATTGCTACTTCTCCCATGACAATCCATAATTGTGTTAATGGCTATCCTCCTTGTAATACCGGAGCCCACAATAGATGCAGTCGTGAGTTCCTGGCTGGTCCTAGAAAGAAAGTTAACAGGTGATAATTGAGGGCAACAATATGTAACCTTACTCAATATAAGAAAACTGATACACTACCAAACAACAATGAAATAGCTCACCAAGTTGATATAGACCCTGGGGTGGCCGAGAGCTCCAGGACCTCCATCACAAGCCACAATGCGAGTGTTTACCGCCTTGGGAGGAACTTCCTTGATCAAGTTGATGGACCACCTCGGATTTGTTTGTCTGGGATTCACCATGAACCTGGCATTTCGGCTATCATTCTCGTCAAATTTCTGAAATGGTTGGAAGAATATATAGGGTTGTAAAGAGCAGTTAAATACTGGGTACATTTGTTTAAAATATTGACTTTCAGGACTTTTCTACGGGCAGTAAAATATAGACAGCATAAGAGTAAACCTGCTATATGGAACAGGGAAAGTTTTGTTTAGCATGAATGTAACTTGTCTTCAGACATTTAACTTCAACATTACATAAAATTTAAGAAGTAGCCTTCAACACAATACAAGAATTTTCATGTCATTTTACCATATCTGACTATCATCTAAGTAGGGTCCCAGGTAAACTCTTTTCTTTAGGTTGGTTCAATGCTTAATCATTTGTGAACAGTTCCTGAAGGATAAGAATACTAATGCTGACCCTAAGCCATCATACACACCAAGATACAGAGCACCTTTAGTTCTGACTGTCTTCCACATCACTACAACACTGTCATTGGCCCCTGCACATATCTATATATTTTATTCAATGACTCATGCAACTTCCTTGTCATTCATACTTAAAATTGTTTAACTGTTAAACATGAGCCTAAACACAATTCCAGTTGTATCTTGTCTGCTAATAAATATGGGAGGTCACTGCCTAAGTCTAATGGTAGTCACAGGAATGTCTGGAAACTCTCTCATAACAGGTGCTGGGACAATCTGGTCTCTAAATGTGTCTGGACTATAGCTCAATAGCCATGCAACCATACACTACCTACTCATATTATTTGTCATACTCTGATGTGCAACTGTTTCTATACTTTGCATCTTGATGTGTATGAGGCTTACCATTATTTCTAGCACTTTCTGTTATCAACTTAACAGAATAACAAGGACAGTATGATAGCTTTAATAAAATAGATTGAAATATCTACAGTTTAAGCCTTGCTATCTAATAAAAATCAAATAAAAAAAATGCTTGCTATTTGGCAACTCTTATCACATTCTCAGAAGTAAACACACCTTTTACAACAGTGAGTCAAACTTATTCCTCATGCCTTCACCCTCAACCCTCATATCATATTAGAAGATTTGAGGGAAGGCTGTAAGATAGGGATAACCCAGCTTAGAGGCAGATTAACACTAAGAGTGAAGCTACACTGTTCATGCAAAGTGCGCTATGCAAAGCCACATGGTTTTCAATTGCCTTTATGTATTTAAAATAAGCATGTTCACATAGATTGTGCAGTTATGTGCGATATGCTATTTCGCACACATAGCTTGAAGAGTCTCCAAGCTAGTGATTAAAAAAAAAAAAAAAAGGCTATATTGAAGCATGCACACTTGAGTACTCTGGGAATCCCCTGGGCCCCTACCTTCACCCTAATTAGCTAACAGTTTGTCACAGGCTGTGACAGAGTTGCCATATACTGCAAGTTCTCTACAATCTAGGAGATAATTTGAAATAATTGTTTAAATTTTTCTTCATGATGATATTCATCAAAATTAATCCTTGCCAAATATATTTTGTCCATCCATTTCTTTTTTCTTTTGTTATTCAGTGCTTGAGATAGTATTAAAAGTTCTCAGGTTCACAACAATAACAATATTTATTCCTCTAGGAAAGCTTTCTCTACTCTACATATTTTTCAGCGCTGTAACATTATATACATTTGCTTTCACCACATACGAATATAAAAATAAGCATACTACCAAAACCTACATTCCATTATGTTCCTCAATGTACCTGTTCCTCTTATGATAAAGTTCCCTCCCATGAAGTCTCATGGTTGAAGAAAACAATTACATTTTGGAAGACAATGCGAATTACATTAAGGGAACCGTCCCAGAAAATGGCCATCTTTCCCTACTCATTACATCATAAAAAAATATTGGTTTGAGATAATTGATTGATTCTTTTTGCATGATATAGAGTATAGAATTGTGCTTCATTTTATATAAAAAAATTGTTTTTTTTCCCCCTTTCGTTTTCGGTACATCCTAACTACCATAGTTCTTTACTGAATAGTCCCCCCAAAATACTTTCCTAAGGCCATGTAATTGGCCGATTTTTAAATTTCCTTTTTTTTTTTTTTTCATTAAAAAATCTATATTTTTTTTATCAAGGCAAAAATTTTAAAATCTGCTAATTACACGGCCTTAGGACTGTGAGGCTCTAGTGAAATCAACAAACTGCATTTGAATCACACGAATATTATGAGTTAGGATGTACCTAAGGTTATGTAAACAAAAACGGAGATACGGCATATTATATTTGGCACCTTGCCAAAGTTCATTATCTCTGTTATTTTTCTCTGAATCTAATGATATTGTATATATATAAAAAATGCTTATTTATTGTACTTTGCAATGCAATGATTACCAAGTCAATAGGAATTTCCATTTTCAATTGGGACGCGATTCTGTAAAGGTATGTAATTTTTTTTTCGTCCCTTGTTCATAAAAGTAGATATTTTCATCTGAAAAGTTTAATAAATGCATTTTATCATAGAGATAACTAATCTAAACCAGATAAAAACCTTTTTTTTTTCAATTTTATTTTCATTATTATTATTTTTTTTTTCCAAAGAAATGGGGAACTGTGGATGGCAACATTAGTACAAAATCATCCTAATTATAAAGTCCTACCATGAATACAACATGGTGGTTCAATTTTGAGATTCTTAAAAGCATATGAATTTAGTACACTGAATTCGAGAACTTACGAAAGTCGATGAATTTTTCCCATGCTTCATACAGGGAGGGGGGAGGGGGAAATGGTCCCTGGGTGTTTATAATTTTCGAGGAGGATCATATGTACATGAACACACGCACATAAAGTTAAAAAGATTAACCATCCTCATTTAGTAGGCCTATACTGACTTTTATATCTAAGTAATAAAATATATTAGTTATTCCTCTCATACCGTTTTCTTCGATAATTGTCAATATTAACAGACTGCAAAAGAAAACAAGTGTAGAGTGGGTGATTAGCCATTTGCACCCATTATTTTTACTAAGAAGTGCATAAAATCATGCAGACGCCTAGGTGTTGTGAGATATTTGCGAATTTATGGTACCTAAGACCTACGGTAACGTCTAAACATATTAATTTTTATTGGGAATGCACGAAACAAGTGCGATAGCTTTTTAAACTCACACAAACAAGCTCAAAATTCCATATAGTTTTTATTTCAGAGCAGGTATTACTGAGTACTATCACCTTCAATATGAAATAATCTGCATCTCGCTTATGCATCCGAAGTGTAAAAACATTTAGGTAACATTCGTATTGAATTAGTCTTTACAACGGTAACTACTAATTTCAAATCAATTCAAATATACCGACTGTTCAACGAAATGTAACGGAAATATTTCAATCCTTACTTATAAGGCTATTTTTAAACATTAGTGCTTCGTATGTGATATACATACAGATTACTTGATAAACGAAACATATTACCAGGGAGTCTCAATCGAAGCATATTTAGCATGTAAAAGGACACAAAACTTATGTATTTTTTAGGTATATTTCACAAAATATTTTGTCATAAATCACAGTGATATTTTTTTTTCTGATATTGGTATAAAAGTGTTCCTTGAACATTCACAAACTCATACCTATTTGCAATGTCATAATCAAATGCTGTATGCATGATTGCAGCAAGCAGAAGTCTACATAGGTGTACCTGGGCACTCATTATGGACGTACCTACCCATGTGTTCAGCGGGTCTCGTGTCGGCAGCAAGACAACGAGCCATAGCAGGGCTTTAATACTTGTTTGGTAGTTTCCTCATCCATGTACCTATACTATACGCTAGCTAACTCAATTTGACACAAAAATTTTTGCTTGCCCGGGACGGTCCCCTTAATACTACATCACCCTCTATTTATGTATCTGTATTTTGCGGGAGTTTTGGTGTGGAGGGGGGTGTCTCATCCCACAGAGTTAGATCACCCGGGACTCGCCTTAAGAAGACGTGCTCGCAACCCCTGCTCTCATTTCCCTGCCTATGACTGTGATTTTCGACCAGTGTTCCATCGCCTTTTACTGTGCCCTTTATTTCTTGTGGATAAGTAAACCCCTTGGTGAAGTATTGACCTGACAGTAACTTCGACAACGGAACTGGGTGTGCTCGCCCATAGCAGCTGATGAGGTCAGAGTACCATCCTGTGATCGCTCAGGTTTAACATTAATAACACATAATATGAATGCTGTCCAATAAATGGTTTTATGTACTGAAAAGGATCAGAATGAAACAAAATATTTTAAAATTCATATAATCAAAACTTGAGTCCATGTCAGTAGTCCCATTTTCCCCTCTATCCCTCTTCATTCATCCATATCATAACTATGTTCTCTAATTATTCACATGAATGGAAAAATGTTGAAGTCATTATGCCGCAAGTATTGCAGATGAATGTATGAGTATGTAGGCCTACATATGTGTGTGTGTGTGTGTGTGTGTGTGTGTGTGTGTGTGTGTGTGTGTGTGTGTGTGTGTGTGTGTGTGTGTGTGTGTGTGTGTGTGTGTGTGTGTGTGTGTGTGTGTGTGTGTGTGTGTGTGTGTGTGTGTGCGAGTGTGCGTGGCCTTCTCACATACCCCAAGTTGGACATTACTACTAGCAGATTACCAATACTATAATATACTGAGTATAGTTAACCATTTTTTTTTTCTAAAGCAAGTCATGAATATTGCTTGTGCCATCATATTTATTAGTGAATTCTATGAAAACTTTCTATGTAATATTTATGTCTCATGTCATTATGAATTTCCTTTTGGTGTCCTAAAAGTACAAGAGTTAAAATACTCACATAAAGTCAGGCAAGTGTTCCAATTCATCTAATGTCATTTTTGTTGATAAAAACTAGTATTCACACACTCCTTTAACTTCATGTGGTTTTACAAGCTTTTCATCAATTATGGACATTTTAATAAAACAATAGCATTAAGTGGGCAGAATAAGCACCAGGATATATTTCATATAAATGTTCAAACATATTAATGAGGGGTCTCCAAACACAATCATTTTTGAAGAGCTGCTGTGAACAAAGTAAACAGACATATTTGACGACGTCATCTTCCTTCTGTCGGAGTAACTAATACTCTTCCCTTTACAAAGATGTATGTTTAGTCCTACTGTCTGAAATGATTCAAACTGTCACCCTTATGTCTATTTACATATCCATATATACTTCTTTGCACAATACACAATCCATGAGCAAACCTCAACCCCACCCATAAAAGTGTTAAAACTTAAAATCCCTTTATCTTGGCTTGGTTTCCTTCTGGCTTTCCATATCCTCCAGCTTCTACAATTTAGATGGGCCATAAAATTTGCTGTTTGCATTTGAAAAGGAATTGCAGTACTATGTTGTCAGCCAATTTTTTATTTGCAGAAAAATTATACAATCATATATCATTATCTATAATATCCCTATTCATCATAGAAAACCATATCTAAATGAAGTCTTATTGATGAAAGCAACTAACTGTAATGACTCTTGAGTTAAATTTTACCAGATTTTGAGAGCTGCTAAATCAGAGTACGTATGACTGTGTGTGTGTGTGTGTGTGTGTGTGTGTGTGTGTGTGTGTGTGTGTGTGTGTGTGTGTGTGTGTGTGTGTGTGTGTGTGTGTGTGTGTGTGTGTGTGTGTGTGTGTGTGTGTTGGCAACCTATGGCTTGTGACTGCCAATGCAAAATACTTTGTATACTAAGCAATATAGTACCTATGCAGAAGAAAAAGATATTAGTACAGGGAATCCCCATTCACCATTACCCATTTATTCACTATTTCACTTTTTCATCATAAATGGGTCTCATTCTTTCAACATTTGAGTCCTGACAGTTTACACATTCTACTTTTACTAATAATAAACAAAAAATTATAAGCTACCATTCAAAACTAAATTCAAAAATAAATAATGCAAATTTGGTGTAATCCTAAGAATTACAGTATATACAAACAGTCATGTCAAATTTTCTAGCCACTAAAATAATCTGATTCAACCAGTGTGCTCAGTGTGCTTTCTGACTCTATTGAGTGTTACAATTATTACTATTATTATTTTTGTAAGCCATATAAAGAGCCACACTGAAAATATCAAGAATAATACCAGAGCAGATCAAGACACAACTAAGAAAGAATGAGAAAACAAAGTCAGCTATTTACATACGACAAAACATATTAGCTGATCTTTTAAACTTATCAAGAGTTGGAGAACTTACAATTTCTGAAGGTCAATATATTCCAAAGCCTACAAATGGCAGTAAAAAAGCATCTATAAAGCTGACTTGTAGATGATCAACTTACAGACTTTAGGCTACAATCTTGTATGACTGAAAGAGCCCCAATAACCCTATGATGCCAAATGTCTAAATTTGAATCAGGCAAGAGAAATTTGATGGAATTAAAAGAATGATCAAGCAGTCTTAACCCATTACCACCGGTATATTTTGAAGTTGAAAATAAATGTTTCTGAATGGCTACAAAATTGGTGTGTGCCTGAACTCTGCCCGCACGCCGGCCGCGTCCCACTGCTGCGTCGGAGCACGAGCCCTGATACAGCGTCACACTGGCGGGACGCCCGGCAATGTTTATTTTTTCGGGTGTCTCATATGTGGGACACCCGTCGTTACTGGGTTAAGTGTGACTGCAGCACATAACCACACAGGAGAACAATACTCAAAATGAGGCAGAATAAAAGAAAAGAAGCATCTAGTAGTAATGTTACCATCTTCACACATCTTGCACTTGCGAATGATGCCTAGCTTAGATGAAATTGCCAGGGTGCAAGTTGTATTACAAAAAATTTAATATTACAAAAATAATCAGGTTTGGGTATATGAAAGGATTGCACCGATAAGGAGAAAATTGAAGATCATAGTATTGTAGGCAATGAATAAACTACATTCATTGCTATCTAAATTGATTTGCAGAAGTGAGCCTATCGAAGTCAAACTATAAAAACCTGGTGTGCAGAATGCTGCACGGAAATTAAGTCCCAAGAGACGAAGTCCATCACAGCAAACAACTTAGCTGCACGGGAATCCAACATAAGCTGTAGCTCGAGATGTCACGGTAAATTTCTTAGAAGTGCAATGAAGTATAATATATTTCTGTATTCAACTTTATATGAATTTTTAATGAAATATGCATTTATTAAATGTTCATTCCTTAAATACATGGTGTGATCAGTTTTATCATATACATACCATAGTTTCATTAGAAATAAATGGTTCATCCACATTTGTGCATCGCTCCCTTCTCCAGGCAAATTTGAGTTCTGTTGTCACATTTCTCCTTGTTTGTTCCAAAGGTGAAGTTTGTTTACAGGGCTACTTGTGTTTCCATATTCATTCCATCTTTGTGGTAAAATCAATCTCTCACTGAAATCCTTACAATATCGGGGCTAACACTAAACTCGTTGAAATACAATAATCTTGTTCCTGTTGAATTTCATCAGCGGTTCGTCAATTCTTCACCACCATTCCCTCAACCTTAAGGTAAACTCAGTTTGTATCTCTAAATGTAGTCAGTGGTGCTCTAGAGGCCCTAGTAGGGAATTTAGACAATCAGTAGTCTGTGTGTTTAAGATGCTAGCTCACTCGTTCATTCGCACAACGCCAAATTGAATCATCCATGGCCAAATCTTGTCTCGGGTTTTTACATTTCCCACATTCTTTTGTTTTTTAAAATGCATAGTATGAACAAAATTACCCCCCAAAACCCCGATTCCCCACGGAATCCCCTAACAATGTTGATGGGTGCGATCCTGTTGTAAACATTTATCAAATATTTAAAAATTACACAAAAAACATTTTACTTACTATTGCACTGAGTTATGGACTAACGAGAGCAGCGGTTCTTAACCTTTTAAGAGACATCAACCCCTTCAAAAATCTAATGAGAGCTATGGACCCCCTTCCATAGACCTATTCATATAAATAAAATTTTGCAGGCAATGTGTGTAATTTAATCTATATATTAAGATAGATTGTCTCATATTTATATGAGATACATACATTATTACTGAACTCTGGTAAAAAAGTTCTCCTTAGCTGTTTGCCCACTGCCAACAACTTTGCATATATAATGTTTCTTTTTTTCTTTTATTTTGCCATCACATGCCATTATGTAGTATTTGATAAAAGATGATGTACATTGCAATAACCTATATTTCATTTTTTCATAGTAAGATCTATAATACTCAAAATTGCGACTGGGTTAAGGGTTACGATAGGACCGCACTGCATAGGAGAAAATTGAAGATCATAGCGTTGTAGGCGATGAAAAACTACATGCATTGCTATCAAAATTGCTTTGCATAAGTGAACCTGTTCGAGTTAAATGAGGAAAAGTTGGTGCACAGAATGCCACACAGGGATTGAGTCCCCACGAGCCTCCAGCGACTAAGTCCAACCCCCCTCGTGTCGCAGCAAACCACTTAGCTGAACTGTGTTGGCACATGTAGCTTGTGACGTCACGACAAATTTCTTTTAAATGCACTGTAGTAAAATGTATTTCTGTATTCTAATTTATATGAAATTTTAACAAAAAACGCATTTATAAAATGTTCATTCCTTAAATACACGATGTGATCGATTTTACCATATACGTACCATAGTTTCATTAGTAATACATGGTATATCCATACTTGCACATCGCTGCCCTCTCCCAGCAAATTTGGCAGTTCTGTTGTTACACTTCTCGTTGTTTGTTCCAAAGGTGAAGGTTGTTTACAGTGCTACTTACATTACCAATTTTTTCCCCCAACTTTGCGGTGAAATCGATCTCTCACTGAAATCGTTACACTATTGGGGATAACACGAAACTCAGTGAAATACAATAAACATGTTCCAGTTGTAGAATTTCGTCTGTGGTTCATCAATTCCCAACCACCGTCCCCTCAACTTTAAGGGAAACTCATTTTGTATTTCTAAGTGTAGTCAGTGGCAATATAGAGGCACTGGTAGGGAAATACGTTAATTGGGAGGGGGTCCGGGGGCAAAGCCCCCGACAGGGAAATGCAGCAATCGGGAGGGGGTCCGGGGGCCCAGCCCCCGGGTTAGGAGGGTTTTTTGATTCATACAGCGATCCTACTGGTCATTCGTGCGTTTAAGATGTGGTTCACTCGCTCATTCGCTCGCACAACACTGCATTGAATCATCTGTGGCCGAATCTTCTCTCATGTTTTTACATTTTCCACTTTCTTTGCCATCTGAAGTACTATCTTTGGCTCGGATTTTCAATTTCCCACATTCTTTTGCTTTTTAAAATGCATGGTATGAACAAAATCATCCCCCCAACCCCCAATTCCCCACGGGATCCCCCAACCTTGTTGGTGGGAGTCGGGGAGTTCGCCTCTGACAGGTGCGGTCTTATCATAAACATTTACCTTGCGACTGATCCAGGTATTACTACAAACTCATAAGTTTCCTATACAATGATTTCTAAATTGGATAGCCTGCAAAACCGACAATCACACAAACAAAAGAAAAGTGCAATTTCAATGCAAAAGGATGTGGTTTATAACAATCAAATTATATAAAGATAAAAACCTGTTGTTCTACATTTTTTACAAGAGAAGAGTTAAGGTTTGACTTTCCTGTAGCAATAGTGTCTCCCATTTATTTAGGGTCCACTAACCTGGGAGTTAGGTGTTAAAAATGGGTATATGGTTATGACGTTATTGTATAAATACAAAGGAGGTGGAGTCCCCTAGCTATATAATGGATGCATTGTGCAACTATCAATGGGGACAATCATATCAAGATTGTGGGCTGTATTTAAAGTTGCACCATTCTTAACCATTATATATATACAGTACACCTATTTTAGTTAAAGTGTAGGATATCAATATGTGAAATGTTTTAAAGAAAATGTAATCAACTACATGAAAGTGAAAAAACTGAGTGCACTCACATAGTGTGCCTATAATCATCATTTAAATATATTATTGCGACTAGATGTTTCTAAGCTGATCCCATGATTCAGTGTCTATTTAACACTTCTCTGAGGAACAAATATATGATCAAGGTACTGTACTAGCTCCACATACAGGGATTTCTCAAGTAAAATGGTGCAAATAATAATCATCTTCAACAAACTTTAGTACAAAACTTATTTGCTAATTTTACATAATACCATTGCATAACTGATGATTTTGGTAACAATGGATTCCTCTCACCCTCTAGTACACATGTATGTAGGAATTATGCCGTGGAGCCCCCACAGGGAGGTCTGCCACCCCCTGACCCCTGCCCAGGAAAATAAAGGATCCATGTATTCATGTCAGGAGAGAGTGTCGGACAGACTCAGCATCGGGCACTCCTGCATGTCGGTTGTATGCTCACTCCTGCAATGAATACATAGAGGATTCTTTGTATTCCATTGCAGGGGTTAGGGGTTACAGCCCCATGCATTAGACAATATATGATTGATTCTGTGTATTCTCTTTATACATTACCTCACACTTTCCCTGGTACTTTTCATGCCTTCCCCTGCTATCTGGGCCAAGACTGTCACCTTTGACATCCTGGACAAGTTGTTCATCTCATCCATCTCACCCTTCATTGCAGCCAGGTGAGCAGGATGAGATGACATCAAAACAGCGTTTGTATACAAACAATTACAGTTGCAGGAAACCACAAGATATTAGTATGTAAAGTTGCATTTGGAACTCAACGTCTTGCTCATCCAGACAACTTGTCAGGCCCAGCAAGACAACAAGGTGGCATTCAGAACCTCCAAGGCCTTCGCTGCCCAAAATACAACCTGGACGAATGTAAATAATCACTCATTTATCATGTCTTTAGTTTACAAACTGCATAGGTTTTTTGACTCCTTTGATGCATATCTAACTTACCTGTAACTGACAAACACAAAAATGTCCTTTGCTAATATCAATAAAGAGCCATAAAATTACCAATCAACATCTTGTGGATACCTGCAACTGTCACAAATACAAATGAGATGAACGAGATTGACAGCTTGTAGAGGTTCTGAATGGTCAAGACATCTTGTCCAACTTGTCTGGACGAGCAGGACAAGGAGTTCCAAACACAGCATAATTATAGGTAATTTTATGGTCCTTTATTTATGTTATCAAAGGGTATTTTAGTGTTTGTCAGTTGCAAGAAAATTAATTATGCATCAGAAGAGTCACAAAACCTATGCAGCGTAGAGTAATGAAAACGGTAAACTTCTGAGCAATGAAGGCCTCAAGTGAGACAAGTCCATTGATAAATAACATCGTTGCAATCAGTTATGAAAAGATATTCAGTAAAATTACCCAGGTAATTTTCTATATTACGGCCGCCGCTCATATATCGACGATTTTGGTATCGTTGGATTCCTCTCACTCTATACATTGCAAATATGTAGGTTTTATTGCACGGAAACCCCCCGATAGCAGGGGCGATGATGTCAGAACGGCGGATGTAATATATAAAATTACCCTAATATAACCCCACAGTGAAAAATATCATGGTTATTCATGTGCCCCCTACAACCCCCTCCCCCCTGGGGGGGGGAGGGTCGCAGAAGGTGAAGGAGGCAGGTTGTAATGTGGACAGTGAGAAGAATCCAACGATACCAAAATCATCAATATCGGAGCGGCGGAGGTAATATAGAAAATAACCCACATCTCTACCATTTCTTCCTGGCTGGTTGCTATTTCGCACAGGAAATCCGACTCCGAGTACGAGCACCCTCCACACTCGGCCATGGCGGCGGCTATATCGAAGTACTGAACACGATGGTTATTTCGGTTAGGAATTCGGATGTCGTTGTTCCAGAGGACGGGAAACTCGACCTTGAGGCCATCGGTGTAACATCGAAAGAGGCGCAAAACCCGCCGACGAGGGCGGGCCACCCTGTTCATCCTGATTATACTACAATCGTCTTTATATGCAATGCTGACTATGCCAAGGTTAATATGCTGATTCAGTGGGAATGTTACAAGGTAATTGTAATATTACGCCCGCTGCTCCGACATCGACGATGATTGTGTAACGCTGTAGCCTGCCGTGAATACGTGGTGGAGGTTATGTTTTCTCGGCGGGGGTTGGGGCAGGGGGGGTCGCAATGGAAAGTCCTGTGAATAACCATTGTTATTTTCACTGTGCGTTATATTATTAGTGTTATTTAACCCTGCATTTTCCCTGGAACCTTCCATGACCTCCCCTGCTATCGGGGCCAAGTTTGTCGCTAACGGGGGGTTTCCGAGCAAAACTATATATTTGCAATGGGGACAGTGAGAGGAATCCAACGATACCAAAATCGTCGATATCGGACCGGCGGACGTAATATAGAAAATTACCATTACCTATTATTCAACTGGACTTTTCAACCTGGTGGAAATATCAGGGATAAAAGTCACATCTGAAAATGCAGTAAGTTGCAGTCGATCACAAACGGTGCCCTACCCCATTCGTACCCTGACTTTGCACGAAATACTCACAAAAAACTCTTACCTGTCCTGTATGAGTGGATGAAGAATCCTTAACAATACTAGAGGTCTGAAGTGCTCTGCAATTTCCTGGGAGTCTTGCAATATTCCTTAAATTACGAGAGACGAACAATCCGGCGGACGCCATGTTGAACAGCTGATTCGGTAACATTTGTAAATAAGAAAAATATTACATATTTTATTTTGTGAGATTTTCCAATGTATCATTATATTTTTTAATTCTAAAATTATCACCAATATTTTGTGCAGACAAAATGCCTATATTTTCACTATTTTTGAAATTAATGAATACACAAATATACGATCATGAACAGAAATAGGTTATACTTCAAACTTTTATGAGCAATCTATTTGAAAACTGTTAAAATGATACTCAATCATCAGTTTATTTCTATGAGTTTAATATGAATAGATAATGCAAACTCGAATGATTAGAAAGTTCCTTGTTGTTGATCTCGAGGACATAAGAAAACGGATGAAATTTTAGGACACACTGATCAAAATACTTGAATTTTCGTTTAGGGAATTTGCAAAGATATATAGGATACATAAGGGAAACAATAACAAAATTGATCTCTCTGGCTATATTGTGATATCTTTACTTATATATCTCCAAGATTTTGAATATCGTTATAACTTTTGATGTGTTTCGCGAGCAAAAGAGAATCCACTACATATATTAAACATATGCAAAAAATTATGTTTTTACATCATAGGAAAGGCTTATAGTATTATCACTACTAAATGAAAATTGGACATACTATCAACAAGACGGAAAGCTGCGTGTTGAGATCAACCGAATATCGAAAAAAATAAAATGCTTTATTTGATAAAGCGAATATCAGACACCAATTAGCAAGATCTTTGAAAAACAAGATAGCATGATGCACTTGTACCGGCAAACCAAGCGTCCATTTCGCGTACGAGTTAAAATAAAATTATGTGAAGAAAATAAAATACATTAGTCCCTCTCGAAAATAAGCCAAAGGTAAAAGTCCGTTTTCTGTTATAGAAGGAAAACAATGCGCTTGTGCTGCCATCTGCCTGAGGAATTTTTCCCAAGAAAGTAGTACGAGAAATTTGTGAGACTGGAAAGGATTCATGAGGATTTCGGCCTGTTTTTGGTGTTTTCCGAAGTTCAGAAGTAATATTCTTTTGATTTTTAGGTGAAACCAATGTGGAAAAGATTGTTTATGCGATCAAAAGTTTCATTGTTTGGAGTGGTCGCGTGTATTGCTCCGCCATGACACTTGTTGTCGCCAGTGAATCACATCGAAAAACATTATTTTAGTGTGCAATTAGAATATGACTCGGTCCAAGTGAAAGTGTTCTATGAAAATGTAGAAGCGACTGCGTGACATAGCCATGGCCCGTTATGGGAGCGATGCTGCCACTGAGACCAGCCGTCTATTACAAACTCTCAGCCTGTGCAAGGGCAGCGAGGCCGCCCACCCCAGTGCTGGCATGGGCGGCGAGGGCGTCTCGGGCCCCAGGGAGGCCAACCCAGCGCATCAGGACGCCTCGGGATACGGCCGCATACTGGCACGGGCGGCGGGCGGCGCGGCGGGCGGCGCAGGCGCGGCACCCGCCCCGCTCCCTCAGCCGCGCGTCGGCGCCATCGAGAGCCTGATCAAAGAGGGCACCGAGGCCCCCGCGCCGCACCCCCCGCCGGTCTACAAGGTACTCGACTCGCGGAGTGTGATCCAGGCGTCCAAGTTCGCCACGCCCAAGCAGCCTGACCCCGTGGTCGTGTCGAGCGGGTCGTCGTGTGTGGCTGTCAACGGCGGGTCGTCCAGCACCTCGGCTCCTGGGCTTGTCACAGGCCAGACCGCCACCCCTGCCTCTGTGGGCTATGCTCACATCACGCCCACCACAGCAGCTGCAGGCAAGAGTGGGCCAGTGGTGAACGGGGGCACACCCCAGAAGCCTGTCAATGGGCAGTCGCTCTACTCTGGCCATGTGCGCTATGAGCCCCCTCCCATCTATGGGAGGAACAATCTAAACAACTCTGCTCATTCGAGTCCACGCTCAAGCCTGAGTGGCGGCAGTCACGATTCTCAGACCTCGGGACAGCATGCGCAGCATCCACGAACCATTCCACAAACTCTGACTCAGCATTCCAATGAATTTGTTGTGAATCCTAATTTTTTAGGGCAGCTACATACTTACGAAAATATCAATGCTTATCACCATTATGGACCACAAGGTAGTTTAGCTGCTACCATTATAGAAAATAAGTATGCCAGTCCACGCTCTAGTATAAGTTCACAGGACTCAAAGCATTCCAGCCCAAGAAGCAGTTTTGTACATTCCTTGCAAGGTTCTAGTCTTGACAGGACAAGTTTAGCCAGTCAAACCATTTTAGAAGAGGGAAGTTTGCATAGGCCTACTTTGTCAAATAGACATTTACCACCGCGTATTGAACAGGATTTGGAAGGAAAGCAATTTGTGATTCCTAGAAACAATGCTTATGTTCAGGAAAATGCACGACACAGTTCACAGTGGAGTGTGAGTAGTGACTCGGTCAGACACAGAGGATTATATTACGACGCGCTTCCACCCCCTCCTGTTCCCCCCCAATCACTGACCCTGACGAGACCCACACACACCCCAGTTGCAACTCCCAGTCCCACTGCCCTCCCCCCTCCACCGCCATATCCTGGAAAACCACCAAGTTTAAATTCTGTGTCGTCCACAGATGCTAGTGACTCTTCTGCGTCTCTTGGAATTCCCCGCACGACATCTGTAGTTTACCCGCTAGTGACTTCCAATCATAATTATGCAAACATTGAAGTGTTAAAGAGTGTTTATGGAGCAGATCCTCCTCCCCCACCACCATATCCCTCGTCTCTTGTGCGGCAGTTTCAGAATTTGAACCTGACTTACTCCCAGGCGCCTTTGGGCACACATTCTCCCATTCCATCAACGCCGTCAACACCTTCTACTCCTTCAACTCCACAAAGTCTGCTGAGGAGTGGTGGGGCTCCTCCACCTCCCCCTCCACCATATCCGTCCTCAGTGGTCCGGGCAGCTCAGCAGCAGTTTGTCGCCCCACCACCACCACCACCGTACTCATCTTCAGTCGTAAGGAGCATCACGCCCATTCAGTCATACATACCCACCACAATAATCACAGGACAGATTGCTCAAGTGCCACCACCGCCACCCCCATACCCTTCTTCAGCCGTGCGGAGCGTAGCGTCAGGAGTGAGCTACAGCCATAGTAGCAGCATGAGTCAGCACAGCAGTACCAGCAACTCCTCCAACACCCCAAGTGATCGTCTGGCACAGTGGCAGAACAAGCTGGGCAGCAGTGGGCATAGCCAGGGTGCACCACCTTCCAACATGTCCACTGTCTCTCCAGGAGTGACCACAGGGCATGCCCAAATGCCCCCCAATCCTTCGACTACCCAGAGCACCACCAAGTCTACTGTCAGTGGGAAAAACCTATTGCCCTACAATGTTACAGCAAAGTCTATGGTGAGTGTTGGCTTTCTTTTTCATGTTTATGGTAATGAATAAAATATTTTGCATTTCAGATTTGTAATGCTAGATGTCTTGAAAACATTTATCCGGGATTTTATGAGTATCACCAGCTCTGTAGTAATTCTAATTCTCCTCTGTGCACCAAGAAAAAGTTAAATCAGTTTTTAATGGGTGGTTTAAATGATCAGTCGCTTGAAAAGGAAAATTATTAACAAAATGAATATACCCTGTCATATGTCAGGCAACAGACACAAATGAATAGTCTTTTAAATTATGTCATGTAAAATGCTAAGGGCATTTTGATTATCCTGTCATTCAGGTGCTTAGAAAGTATTCGGCTGTACACACAGTTATCTAATGTTTGTATGCATGTATGTGTACATATGTGCAACTTTTATATCTTTGCACAGACAAAAAAAAGCCTTGATTGTATTTATGATACTGAATTTTATTAGGCCTATTATCTTTGTAGTGGTACTTACTTTTTTTTGGGGGGAGGGTTGTTGATGTATTTCAGTGTCTTGTCCTGCTTTTGGATGGTGAAATTTGATTATTTTTCTGGTCAATTATTTTAAATGCTGAAAGACATTTTAATTTTGAGAATTCTTATTCAGGAGTATATCCCATCATGACACTTAGTAAAGTATCATGATGGGGTCAGTAAAAGCCATTATATCTAGTTGTCTCACACATGAGTGGTAGAAAAATATTAGGGAAGAAAGTATGTGAATAAGTTTATACTGCTCCTGTGTAGCATGGATAATCAAAAGTATGATTTAAAATAGTATTACAATCATTTATTTTGTTTGAATTATCTTTTCTTATTAGTTATGATCATTAGGAGTAAATACACCTATACTCTGATATGCATTTTGAGGCATTGTATTTTATTTTTTAGTGTCCTAAGGAAGGGGGGAGAAATGTTCCTAAAAATATATATTGACAGCTCATCTTTTATTGGGGAAGTTCAAGGGTATGATTAACAACAGGAAGTGAATTATGTCAACTTAATGATGAAGTTGATATTTGATGGATTTGTTGTAAAAAGCATCTTTGAGTAATACAAGCACAATTATTGAATGAATGCTGCTAGTAAAGGTAATCAGAAGGCATTTTCTTATTTTAGTTATGATATGAAAGTTGGAGATTCTTTGAGAATGAAAGGAGAAAGTCCTAAATATTAATAAGTTTACATATTTGAAGATTTTTTTCTGGAGAAAAACTGGGATTATTAAGAGAAGTGATTTCAGATTCTCATTACAGAAAGGTTAAATTGCATTTTTCAGCCCTATAATATCAGATGTGTTTTTTATCTTTTAGTTATTTTATAATAGATTTAAGACTGGTTATAAGGTTTTATTTTAAGCTTGCTAAATGCAGATAATTAGAAAAAAGAGGTGGCCTTCTTAATACAATTTTGCATATTTGTCCATAACCACATTTTATTCTTTATAGTCATCATTCAAATATTATACATATATATTAACTAAAGGAGAGCAAACTGAACAAACACATTACACTACAAACACCTTCACAAACACTGACACTTACACCCTAACCCTTACCCCCACCCCCAACACCCACCTGCATACTTATGTGATATGTGATTATCAGCACCATGCTCATTATTTATTGAGAGTGAGAAATTCTCTTTTAATTGTCATCCTTTACTCAAGGATAATGAGAGGGACATTATTTCTAAGATATGTAAATATTCCCTCCACCCTGGATCAAGCCATCTTAACTTTTCTGTGCATTTCTCAGTTATTGTCTCTTTGATGTGTGCCTTTGTCCATATCACCATTGGCACTCACTACCTTGCCTCCTCCCCTTTTTCTCCTTCGTGCATGCCTCTGTTGGGGAGTCAGAATTTTACATGGCCAGACGTATAAGGTAAACACTTAAATCATTACATGCTGATGTTATTTTTATTGTTATTATTATTGATTTTTATTAGAATCATATTGATCATTATTATACTCACATAAGTTATAACTTGTATTATTATTATTGTAATTCTGATGATGGTGATGAATTGTTATTTTTGTTATAATTATTATTGTGTATTGTCATTATATATATATATATATATATATATATATATATATATATATATATATATATATATATATATATAATTTTTTTTTATTATGTTTGCTATTATTTTTGATGTTATTATTTTTATTGATATTATTATTGTCTTTATTATTGTAGTTTTTGGTATTTATTATTGTTAAGATAATGAAGATTATTACAAATTGATAGCATCATTGTTGTTGTCATTATTATTATTATTATTATTATTATTATTATTATTATTATTATTACTATTACCTTTACTATTACTTTTACTTTTACTTTTGCTCTTATGATTACTATTGAGTGAGATTGGATATCTCCAAAGTGCAATAAATGTATCTGAATTAAAAATGATTATATCTTTGTCAGAAATATTTCTGATAAAGAAGTAATCAAAATTTGTCTAATACATCTATTGCTCTTTGGATATCTCCATTCTTGTTTATACCATTCATACATTTAATAATGCAATATTGTTATTAATCTTTTTGTTATTGTTATTATTATTATTGTTGTTTTTGTTGTTGAAGATGTTATTGTTATTACTGTAACTGTTGTTATCGTTTTGCTTTGTTTTATATTTTTAATTGGTTTTATTTTTGTTATTATTGTTATCATTTATTATTATTATTGTTATTGTTATTATTATTATTGTGATTGTTCATATGACCATTATCACTGTTGTTGTTAGTGTATTTGTTATCATTACTATTACTATTATTATTGTTGTTATTATTATAGATATTACTATTATTACTCTTCATGTTTTCATTAATATTATTATCATTAGTAATATTGTTACTGTTAATGTCATTATTGTTTGTATCCTTTGTCTTTATTATTATTTTTATTACTGTTATTGATACTGATGCTGTTACTATTGTTATTGTTATTGATTATTGTTATGATTGTTATTAATAATTTTTATTGTAATTGGAAAGGTATGAATGAGAACGAATATCTTCACAATACAAGAGATGTATTTGACCGGTTTCGATTATATCTTCGTCAGAAATACATGTATTTCTGACGAAGATATAATCGAAACCGGTCAAATACATCTCTTGTATTGTGAAGATATTCGTTCTCATTCATACCTTTCCACTTTTGTCCACATGAATACGGTTCATTTTATTGTAATATTAATTGCTGCTTTATCATTGATTAACATTATTATTATTTTGATATTATTATTAGACTCTTGTTATTGTTGTTATGATTAGACTATTGTTTTTGGATCTATTATTGTTATTGATATTATTATTGCTACAACTACTGCAATTACTATTATTATTATTATTATTATTATTATTATTATTATTATTATTATTATTATTATTATTATTCATAATGATAATGATAATGATGAAAATAATCAATATTATTTATTTTATTTATTTTATTATTGTTATTACTATTGTAATTGATTATTATTATTGTTAATATTTATTTATTATTATTGTTATTATTTATTTCTCAGTTTTGTTAATTATTTAGTTTAGTGTTATTTATTGTTGTTATTGCTAGTTCTCTTTTATTTCACTATTATTGTTATTGTTGTTGTGTATGTTTTTATCATTGTTATTGTTGTTATTGCTAGTTCTCTTTTATTTCATTATTATTGTTTTTGTTGTTGTGTATGTTTTTATTGTTGTTATTATCATTATCATTTATCATCATTATCTTTATTATTTATCATTATCATTATTATTTATCATCATCATCAATCATCATCATCATCATCATCAATCATCATCATCAATCATCATTATCAATCATCATCATCATCATCATCATCATCATTCATGTTACTTATAGTGTTGTTATAATTTTTACTATTACTGATATTATTTTTAATGTGTTATATAATCATTGTTTTTATTGCTGGTATTGGTTTTATTTTTATTTTTTTTTATTATTATGATTGTTGTTATTTATATTATTGTTGTTGTTTGACATGATTATTGTCATTACTTCTTTTTTATTATTTTTATTATTTTTTTGTTTTGTTTTTGCAGTCAGTTATTTTTTATTTCATTCTAATTAGTCTTTATTATTATTAATCATTATTATGATTGTTATTGGTGATAATAATTATTATTATTTTCATGTGTTTTGTCCATTCACATTATTAGGTCTGTACATTAATCCTGAAATGATATTTAGTGTGAGCTGACATGGCTTCATTTTAATGTAAATTGAGTATATTAGACTTGAAATCATATTCCATGTAACTGTGGGGTGAAAGCCTCTTCATTTTGCTGTAAAATGGGTTGATGATTGATGACATGAATATTAAAGAATGATACACATGTAGGCATGCACATGGAAAAGCATCATAATTTGATTGTATTGGGATCCTATACATACACCTTTATTTTCATTGTTATTATATGCATGTGTGTGTGTGTGTGTATATATATATATATATATATATATATATATATATATATATATATATATATACATTATATATATATATATACATTATATATATATATATACATTATATATATATATATATATATATATATATATATATATATATATATTTTGTGTGTGTGTGTAAGTGTATTTGTTGATTCTCTTAATATTATTGTTGTTGAACACTGCATTGAAATAGTGAGACGCTTTCCTGATTTACACAATTCAGAGGGGGAGGTAAAGGAAAGGAGGGAGAGGGAAACATAAAGGAAAGTTGCTTAAAGAGGAAAAGGAGGAAGGGTTGGAATTAAAGAGCCAAGAGAGATGAGGATGGAGAAGTGTAAAGGCTTTTGAGAGGAAAATGGGGATGGGAGAGAGGCTGAGACAGAAAACCTGGATAGGGGATAAGGGAGCAAAGGAGATGGGGGAGGTTAAGGATGTAGAGGGGGGAAGTGAGAGAGGAAGAATGAAGTAAGGGAAGATTTGAGAGTGAGAGGGGATGGTAGAATGGGAAGGGGAGAGGGAGAGGGAAAGGGAATGGGCGCAAGGAGGGGGGGGGGGGGGGAGAGATAGAGGGGAAAGCGTAAGGGAGAAGTACTTCTTAATGTTTTTTGTTCAGTGGAATTTCCACAGGTTGCCTTAGTCATCACTGATTTATTATTGTTATTATTAGACTGATCATTGTTATAAATCAGTATTATTATTATTATTATTATTATTATTATTGTTGTTGTTGTTGCTGTTTTTATTATTGTTATTGTTTGTGTGATTATCATCATAATCAATCATGTTATTGTCATTGAAATTAGTCATTATGATGATCATTGCTGTTAATCATTATTATTATTGATAATATCATCAGTAATGGTAATGTTCATATTAGCTGTTATTGTTTTTATTATTATAATAATAATAATAATTATTATTATTATTATTATTATTATTATTATTATTATTGTTGTTTTTTCATCAGTCATCCTATTGTTGCTGCTGTTGTTATTTTGATTTTTTTATTATTATTATTATATTATTTTAGTCATCATTGCTGTAATTATTACTAGACTACTAGTCTGTTATATATTATTATTATTTTTATTATTTTTATTATTATTATCATTATTATCCTATTGTTTATGTTGTAGTGGTTATTATTGTTATTGTTATTATTATTATGATGATGATGATGATTATTATTATAGATATTGTTATTATTATTGTTGTTGCTATTATCATTATTGTTATCACTATTATTATTATTATTGTTATTATGACTGTTATTA
>NC_091572.1:28623474-28640974 GCF_042767895.1 Penaeus vannamei
GATAGAGTGTGAGCAAGGGGTGGGCAGGGGACATAGGCAAGAGCGTGGGAAGGGGGCATAGGCTAGAGTGTGGGCAAGGGGTGGACAGGGGGCATGGGCAAGGAGAGGGCAGGAAGCATAGACAAGAGAGTGGGCAGGGGACATAGGTAAGAGCATAGACAGGGGGCATAAGCAAGAGCGTGGGCAAGGAGTATAGGCAAGAGCGTGTGCAGTGGGCTTAGGCTGAGTGGGGCAGGAGTGGGCAGAGCAGGAAAGAGCCGGGGCAAGGGATGGACAGGGGGAAAAAGGGGGTGCAAGGGTGTGGGCAGGGGAATAGCAAAGGCAGGGGGAATAGGCAAAGGGTGGGCAAGGGTTGGGCAGGGGGCATAGGCAAGAGCGTGGGCAGGTGTACAGGTGGATGCGGTAGGGGAGTGGGCAAGGGGCGGGCAGGGGGAATAGGCAAAGGGTGGGCAGGGGAATAGGCAAGATCGTGGGCAAGGGGTGGGCAGGGGGCATAGGCAAGAGCGTGGGCAAGGGGTGGGCAGGGGGCATAGGCAAGAGCGTGGGCAGGGAGTGGGCAAGGGGTGGGCAGGGGTGAGGTGCGTGGAACGTGGAGCGTTGGGCGGGGCGCGCAGCCTTGGCCGTCCCGAGCCCGGCATACCAGGCATGCCGCGCATACCGCCCCAGCCGCATACCGCAGCCTCCTCCACCACCACCATCTCGGCCTCCATCAACGCCACCGCCGTCGCTCCTCCCTCTCCCTCCCTCTCTCCCTCTCTGTCTCTACCCTTCTTCCCTCTTTCGTTTTTTTTTTTTTTTTTTCGATTTCCCTCCTTTCCCCTGTTCTTCGCCTCGACGCATCTTCCCCGTTTCTTACACTTTTATCGTTCTTTCATTTCGTTTGTGTGTACCCATGTGTCTACATAGTTAGCTCATGTGTACATTTGTTTATATTTGTTTATATGTGTGTGAACATGGACTTGAAGATGTCCTTCTGTCTATGTAAGTGTGTTAGTGTTTTGTCTGTGTTTAGTATGACGAATATAGATATGTGTGTTTGTCGGTATTACTATTCTTCCTTATTTTAGGAGCCACTTTCCTCCTTCAATTCGTCTTGTCTCATTTCTCCCCCTCCTTCCTTCGTCGTCATCATCATCCCTGTTTTTTCTCCATCAATTTTTCTTTTATATATATTTCTGTGCATTCCTTCTTCATTGTCTTTTTCATATCTTCCGTTCTATCTTCCATTTTTCCTTTCTTCTCTTCTCCTACGGCCTCTTCTTCCTCTCCTACGGCCGCCTCCTCTTCTCCTCCGACCTCTGCCTCTTCCTCCTTCGGGAGGCCATTTGTCACACAGCTCATGTTCTCCTTGAAATCGCCGTGCATCCCAGATGTTCCCCGGGAGACGAGACGGGCCTTGGGTTCTCGGGACGTCGTCGCACGCACCTCGGGCTCGTCCCTTGGCGTCGTGGCGCTTGGGTTCCTGGTCCTGGTCGAGGCACACGCACGCACGCACACACTCACACACGCACGCAACAGGATTCGTTCTCCTCTCCTCCCCTCCCCTCCCCCGTCCCCTCCCCAGAATCGCGTGTTTTTGGTTGGATTTCGGTTTTGGTTGGTGGGGGAGGGGTGGTTAGAGGGAAGTCACGGGTTGCGCGAATCGGGGGTAGCTTTTGCTGGAATGGGTGGTTGGCGTCGGCGGTCTGGCTGCTTACGTAACGTGGAGTTGGAGGAGGACAAGACTTACGAGGAGGAGAAGGATAGGGGGAACGGGAAGGGGAAGGACAAGACTGAGGAGAAGGAGGAGATGAAGACTGACGAGGAGGAGGATAAGGGGAACGGGAACGGGAAGAAGACTGAGGAGGAGAGCGCGAGAGCCAAACAGGCGCTTCCCATCTGCAGCTCTTACGAAATTCGCGTGGCTGGAGGCGCTGCTGGTCCTCCCTCGCCTGGACATTCCCCTCCCCACCGGGCCGTCCTGGCCACTGGCGAGGATGACCTGGTTCCTGTTTGGACTCGAGGCGCAAGGTCGAGGGCAAGAGCTGGCTGGGCACGACGCGGTCGCTTCTTATCATTTCTTATCGGGGCTATTCCTGAGTGTCCTTGGGGGGGGGGAGAAGCGAGGGCCAGGGACCTCCCTGCCCCCTCCCCCCCAACCGACGTCCCTTGAAATGCCAGCGCTCCTGCGGGTGTCAAGGCCTCCTGCGTGACCTCCTCCCGCCGGGCTTCGGGGAGGACGATGCAGTTCAGCTGTTATCGCGGGTGGTCTTTTTTTCAGGAGTCACGCTGCTCATTTCACTCGAATAGACTCCGTGCCTTTGTTTAACTGGTCTCGGGGACCCGGTTTCCCCGTGGCCCTCTTGCGGTTCCTTTTATGACCTTATATGGACCTATTTTTCGCACACACACACACGAGAGAGAGAGAGGAAGAGAGGGAGGGAGAGAAAGAGAGAGAAGGGGGAAAGAGGGAGAGAGGGAAGGGGGGAAGAGGGAGAGAGGGAAGGGGGGAAGAGGGAGAGAGGAAGGGGGGAAGAGGGAGAGAGGGAAGAGGAGAGAGAAGGGGAAGAGGGAGAGAGAAGTGGGGAAAGAGGGAGAGAGGGAAGGGGGGAAGAGAGAGAGGGAAGGTGGGAAGAGAGAGAGAGGGGAAGGGGGAAGAGAGAGAGAGTAGGGAAGGGGGGAAGAGAGAGAGAGGGAAGGGGGAGAGAGAGAGAGGGAGGGAAAAAGGGGGGGAAGAGAGAGAGAGGGAAGGGGGGAAGAGAGAGAGAGGGAAGGGGGGAAGAGAGAGAGGGAAGTGGGGGGAGAGGAGAGAGAAAAGGGGGGGAAGGTGAGAGAGGCAGAGAGAGAGAGAGGGAAGGAGAGAGAGAGGGCGAGAGAGAGAGAGAGAGAGGCGAGAGAGAGAGAGAGAAAGAGAGAGAGGGAGAGGGACAGAGAGAGAGAGGGAGAGAGAGAGAGAGAGGCGAGAGAGAGAGAGAGAGGGCGAGAGAGAGAGAGAGAAGAGAGAGAGAGAGAGGGCGAGAGAGAGAGAGAGTGGCGAGAGAGAGAGAGGGCGAGAGAGAGAGAGAGGCGGAGAGAGAGAGAGAGGGCGAGAAGGAGAGAGAGAGGGCGAGAGAGAGAGAGAGGGCGAGAGAGAGAGAGAGAAAGAAAGAGAGAGAGGGGGAGAGAGAGAGAGAGACGAGAGAGAGAGAGAGAAGAGAGAGAGAGAGAGAGAGAGAGAGAGAGAGACAGAGAGAGAGAGAGAGAGAGAGAGAGAGAGAGAGAGAGAGAGAGAGAGAGAGAGAGAGAGAGAGAAGGAGAGAAAGAGAGACAGAGAGAGAGAGAGGGGGAGGCAAGAGAGAGAGGGAGACGGAGAGAGAGAGGGGGAGACGAGGGAGAGAGAGAGAGAGAGAGAGAGAGAGAGGGAGCACAAGAGAGAGAGAGAGCACGAGAGAGAGAGAGTGAGAGTGAGTAAGGAGAGTTTTCCCGAGAGAGAGAGAGAGAGTGAGCTGAGAGAGAGAGAGAGGCGAGGCCGAGAGCGAGAGAGTGGGAGTCGAGAGCTGAGAGGCGAGAGAGCGAGAGAGCGAGAGAGCGAGAGAGCGAGAGAGCGAGAGAGCGAGAGAGAGAGAGAGAGAGAGAGAGAGAGAGAGAGAGAGAGAGAGAGAGCGAGAGAGAGCGAGAGAGAGAGAGAGAGAGAGAGAGAGAGAGAGAGAGAGAGAGAGAGAGAGAGAGAGAGAGAGAGAGAGAGGAGGGTGAAGGCTATCGGTGTCTCCCCCTCGACCAAGTAACATTTCTCAGGGGCTGGATGGAGATAAGAGCTCGAGGGGTTGCCTGCTGCCATTCCTTGGCCCACAGCTGCAGGTAGTCAAGGTCATGGTGGGGGGAGGGAGAGGGGGAGAGGGGGGGAGGGGGTCAGCCTGTGGTGCCTGCAGGTGATGTGTGGAGTGTAATACACCTTTTTGCTATCTCATGAGATGAGGGCAGGAGGGAGGGGGAGGGAGGCGTGCGTGTGTTTGTGTGTGTGTGTGTGTGTGTGTGTGAGAGAGAGAGAGAGAGAGAGAGAGAGAGAGAGAGAGAGAGAGAGAGAGAGAGAGAGAGAGAGAGAGAGAGAGAGAGAGAGAGAGAGAGAGGGGGGGGGGATTGGCTCCTGTCCGTTCTCCCATCTCTTGGACTGGATAGTGTATGTGGAGTTATTTCTGGACTTGAGAAGGATTCGTGTTCCTTATCAACCCTTTCTCGTTCGTAGCGCCTCTGCATTCTCACCGATAGCACCGGGACCGTCTACACGAGCTCCTGTGCCACCGCCCCCTCCCCCGTCTCTCCACCACCCCCACCACCACTCTCCTCTCCCCACCACCCCCACCACCACTCTCCTCTCCCCACCACCACCACCAGGCCGGGCTAGCACCGCCCTGGAGCAACTCCCGGCCTGCTGCTGATGCTGCCGCTCCTACATTAACCTTGAAAACCGCTGAGCGGCGGACTGCTGTCGCCATACCTCGCATTCCAACTGTTGCCTGTGCCGTACCCCGGCCTCCACCGCCTTGCTGCTGCTGCGGTGCCGCGATGCCGCGATGCCTTTGTGTCTCGGTGCCCGCATGCCCTCTGCTGCGATGCCCTTTGTGTTTGGGTGCCCGTATGCCATCTTCTGCGATGCCCTTTGTCTCTGGGTGCCCTTATGCCTTTCTCTGCGATGTCCTTCCGTAGGACCGTGCTTGCAGGAGCCTTACCGCCCTCGCCGCCCTTCGCCAAGACACCCGTCCTTATCCGTCCCCGAAACGCGAACGTCCACTCACAAGACCAATGACACCCCCCCCCCCCCCATTAGCATGCTGTTTGTGGCTCCCGTCGGGCCGCGCGCAGTCGCAGGCCTTGTGGTCCGCTGGCCGCCGACGCCAGTGTTCGGTATCGAGTCTCGGCCGCCGTCGCCAGCGAGACGCTTCCCTTTTTTATTATTATTATGTGATGCGTCGGTTGTCGCAGTGCGTGTTCCGCCTAGTGACTAACTGGTGTTGCAGCTGTTCGGACCGCGGTGTTGGTGGCGGTGCTGCTGGCGGGGTGCTTACGTAACGCTTAAGAGGAGCTATGTTATGTTTTGCGTCGCGATGGGCTGCGTTCGGGGTGAAGGGGGAGGGAGGAAGAGGGGAGGGGGAGGATACGAGGAGGCATTTGTCATTGCACAGGACTCTCGAGGCGCCAGTCCGAGATTGGCGAGGGGAGGAATATGGGGAACGTTTGGAATATATAAACATATATATATATATATCTATCTCTCTCTATCTATCTATCTATCTATCTCTCTATCTCTATCTCCTTCTCTCTCTCTCTCCCTCTCTACTCCCTCTCCTCTCCCTCTCCCTCTCCCTCTCCCTCCCTCCCTCTCCCTCGCCCTTTCCCCTCCTCCCTTCCCTCGCCCTTCCCCTCACTCCCTCTCCCTCGCCCTCTCTCCCCCTCCTCATACTCCCTCTCCCCTGCCCTTTCCCTCCTCCCTCTCCCTCGCCCTTCCCCCTCCTCCCTCTCCCTCGCCTTTTCCCCTCCTCTCCCTCTCCTCGCTTCCTTTCCCCTTTCCCTTCCTCCTTCTCTCCCCTCCTCTCGCCCTCCTTCCCCTCCTCCCTTCTCCCCTCGCCCTTTCCCCTCCTCCCTCTCCTCCCTCGCCCTTTCCCCTCCCTCCCTCTCCCTCGCCCTTTCCCCCTCCTCCCTCCTCCCTCGCCCTTTCCCCTCCTCCCTCTCCCTCGCCCTTTCCCCTCCTCCCTCTCCTCCTCTCTCCTCTCCCCCCTCTTATCCCTCTCCCCCTTTCTCCTCCCTCCCTCCTTAGGTGTCCATCTCCTCCTCAATTCTCCTCCTCCTCCTCTCCCTCTCCTAGGATGAAACCTCTTTACACTGCATGTTTGCTCTTTAAGGTCACTTTATCTAGTCGAGATCTAGGTCTCGTGGTTTTTGGTATTGTTGCTATGGTTTTCGTCGTTTTTACTAATAATGATTGATGATGATAATGATAATGATAGTTAGAATATGGGTGGTTATAACAATATTATTGTTATTGATATTGTATATTATCATGATAATGATTATTATTCATATTGTATATTGTCATTGTTATCATCATCATTATTATTATTATTATTATTATTATTATTATTATTATTATTATTATTATTATTATTATTATTATTACTGCTCTTACCATTAGTGTTATTATTGCATCCATTATATTGATATTGGTAATAATGATGATAATAATAATGGTAATAATGATAGTATTGATGAGGATGAACATGATGATAATGATTTTTATCATTATAAATGTCATTGTTTTATCATTATTGTCATATCATCATCATCATAGTTTTATGCAGTTACTTTGAAGTCTGGACATTTTTTTATGAGATTATGGTTTTATGCTTTCCTCTCCTCTTATATTTTTATCCTGTAGTACCATGAAAGAGTATTCAGAAGTCACCCTTTTTTTTCTGTAGAAGGGTCTGAAATCTGTGTCAAAAAGTCTGAGAATAATTTACGTTTTCTAGAAATTTGTGGGGAAAAAATATGGAAATCATTTTCGTTGTCTTGAACGCTCTTATTTTTTTCTCAATTACCCTGCAATAGCGTATCAGCGCAAAACGTGGCTCAACACTATGCCCATGCATGTTCCTTGACCCAATCACACCAAAGGTTGGGTCAACACCATTTTCGTTCTTTGTGTGTAGGGGGGGGGGTAGGGGCGGGAAGTCGAAACTTTATGGACTATTTCAGTCGAAGATTGCAAAACTTGTCGTACACTTTGTTTTTTTTAAATAATTTTCTTTTATTGTATTTTTATTATGTTGATGATATTTCTGGCATTATGGTTATTATTATTATTATTATTATTATTATTATTATTATTATTATTATTATTATTATTATTATCACTATTATCATTATTATTCATGTAACTGTTCACTATTTATGTAGTTATCGTTGATGTTGTAAATGAGGTGTACTTTTTTCGGGTTATTATTATTGGGATGTTTTACGTACGAATGATTGATGTTGATGGATGAGCCGACGTAGTAACGAAATGTTTTTTATGCAATAATTGTCTGTTCATCTACCTAATTAGTTTTTTCTGGATGATGAATAGTGTCCTTCTCTCCCATATTATTATTTTTTTCAAATATTTTTACTTTTTTATCTCCCATATTATATCCTTTTTTTCTAATTACTTTTACTTCTTTTTACTGCTTACTAAAGTGATTCTTGTTTATATTTGCAGGTGAGTTTTCTGGTGCCTGTTACAAGTTTCTGAGACCAAGGACAGGTGAGTACAAGAGAATCCATAGGAGCAAGAGTGTACATCATCTTGGGGCGTTTTGTAAGTTGTATATTATTATCATTATTATTATTATTATTATTATTATTATTATTATTATTATTATTATTTTATTATTATTATCATTATTATCATTATTATTATTATTATTATTATTATTATTATTATTATTTTATTATTATTATTTTATTATTATTATTAATATTATTATTATTATTATTATTGTTGTTGTTATTATTGTTATTATTATTATTATTATTATTATTATTATTATTATTATTATTATTATTGTTCTTGTTACTATTGTTATTGCTGTTGTTATTGTTTTCTTTACTGTTGTTATTGTCATTATTTACTTTTTCGATACGTTATCGCCTATTTTCTCACAAAACAAGTAGTTTCGGCGGGCGGTTTGGGCAACCGCACCCCCAATATACGAGCTTCTCCATGGTATTTAGTGAGGAACTCGAGGGTCCTCAAATAAGCCCGAGGAAAAACGAGCAGTGAGAGAGGGTTGACGCATCTGTGGCCCAATTCGTGCATTTGAAACGGCGCTTTTACCACAGTTGCTGCGTCTACAGTTGCGACAACTATACCCCCAAATAAAACCAAAACTTGCTAACATTTGCGGCGATCTATTTCAAGCAGACGATGAGATCGATGTATAATGGGCATAGGCCTACATGGAATATACATTGATATATGGATAACTTGCCTTGCACGCGAGCTTACACTTCGTACAAAGAAAAGGGCGAGAGAAATGAGAGAAACGTTCGAATAAAGAGGTTCGAGTGCTATAAATGGGCGATCACGGGCACTTAAGGACACACTCTCTCTCTCTCTCTCTCTCTCTCTCTCTCTCTCTCTCTCTCTCTCTCTCTCTCTCTCTCTCTCTCTCTCTCTCTCTCTCTCTCTCTCTCTCTCTCTCTCTCTCTCTGAAAGTCTGTTGTCGTTGAGGACATGGGAGGGTGAATTAGTTATGGTTAAGGGAGCGCGGGAGGTGGGTAGGGAGAGAGAGGGAAACAGCGGAGCAGAGACGAATGATTTGAGGATAAAATAAAAGGGAAGGGCATCTGCTCGAAATGCTAGGTGGTTGCCATCACCATCGTCATTATTCGCTGGAGAGTCGGAGGAGGAAAGAAAGGCGGAGGGAAGGAGGGAGTTAGAAGAGGAGGGGCAGAGAGGGAAGGAGTGACGGAGATGAAGAAAGACTGGCGGAGGGGAAGGAGGGGCGGAGAGGGAGGAAAGGAAGAGACAGAATGGGAGAAAGAGAAGGGACAGGGAGGGAAGGAGTGACGGAGGAGGAAACAAGGCGGAGAGGGAGGGACGGAGAGAGGGAGGAAGAGAAGGGACAGAGAGGGAAGATGGGACGGAGGAGGAAAGAAAGGCGGAGGGAAGGAGGGAGGGAAGAAAAGGAGGGAAGGAGAAGGAAGAAGAAAGACGGGAGGAGGAAGGAGAGAGGAGGAGGGACGGAAAGAGACGGAGGGATGGAGAAGGACAGGCGAGGCCGAGGGACAAGGAAAGGGATAACAGGGCAGTGCAGAGGAATGCCGGGAAGGGGCGAGGGAGGGGGGAGGGGAGGGAAGGGGCAAGGGAGACGGCACGGGCTATAGGGCAGTAGATGGAGAACGTGTGTGTGTTGTGTGTGTGTGTGTGTGTCTACGTATGCGGTGTGCGTGTGTATATATATAATTCCTTACGGCCAAGGTTTCGAACGCTGCGTGTTGGAATTTCAGGTATTTGATTAAGTTCACGACGGCGCGGTCGGAGGAAAGGGGGGCAGGGAGGGCGTTGTAGGGCCAAAGGGAAGGGTGGCAGGTAGGGAGGGGGTGGGGGCAAGGGGAGAGGGGAGGGGGAGGGGGAGAGGTAGGGGGATGGAGGAGAGAGGGACAGGTGAACCGCTCTTGACACCTCGTGGTCAGTGTATTTATTTTACACGCGGGAGAAGATTGGATAGGGGGAAGAGAGAGAGAGAGAGAGAGAGAGACAGAGAGAGAATGTAGGGGATTGGGTGAATGAGTGAATGTTAAGTTTTAAAAAAAAGTATGTAAAGTAGGGATGTAAGCGGAGAAAAAAAGTTGGGCCATTTGTACATTCAGAAACGGGATGAAAAGGTCCGCGCGTTGATGCAGCAAATAGAGCGCAGCGACGAAGACGATGACGGATAATTGCGAAGTGCGAGGCCGGAGCGAGAGGCGAAGCTGGCCGGTGTTTACGCTCGGGCGGAGGGTCGCGGGTCGGTCGGGGTGTTATTTAAAGAGACCGACGAATCGCGCCTCGGATCTCGGTCTCGAAGGAGCTCCTCGGCCGTCGGGATGTCTCGGCTGCAGGATTGCTCGGCTGGGTTTGCCTCCTCCTGCGTGCGGGAGGCGCGTGCTTCGTGAGTAGGGCGAGGGCGGGCGCGGGCGGGCGTGAGGAGGTGCGAGGCGGAGGTTCGGGTAAGTGAAGGGTACCGTAAGAAGGGCACCAGAAGGCAGGCGGGCGGGCGGGCTCGTACACGCCGTTGCCCGCGGGCTGCGGTGACAAGGGCGGCGTGTGTGTTTGTCCAATTGTCGTGGGCTGATTACTGGGTTAGCTCGGGCGGCCCACTTGGCCCAGCTGCACACGCGAGCCCCGAGCATATGCTGCGGCCCGACCGGCGCCTCCTCCGGCTCCAGCTCCTCCTCTTCCTACACTTTTTTTCTTCATCATCTGCTTTTGCTGCTGCCTCTCCCTCTTTCTCTTCTTCTCTTTCCTTAAAACGCTTCCACCCATCCACGTGTTTCCTTCCCTCCTTCGGCCTCCGTCCTTCGCCCCTCGGCATGGCATCAGGGAAAATATAACGCTCTTGTTTGTGTCCCGAGCGGCCGGTCGCCTTGACCCAGGAACCTTTGCCCGAGTGGGAGGCCTCGGGCCGGGCCAACGTTTGAATTGGGGAAACGTTCCCGGTCGAGGCGACGGTCGTCCTTTGCTCGATATGAGGGGGGGGGGGGGCTCGTAGGTGCCTTTGTAGGGTGGACGGGGCTGTTGGGAGTGTGGGATGCAGACAAGGACACGTTTCGTAGGCAGAGGGTTCTCTCTATCTCTCTCTCTTCTCTTTCTCTTTCTCTCCCTCTCTCTTCCTCTCCCCCATCTCTACCTCCCCTCCCTCTATCTATCTATCTATCTGTCTATCTCTATATATACACATGTATATATAGAGAGATAGATATAATCTGTATATATACACATTTAGTCAATCGGCGCTTCCCTCACCGCGCGTCGGAGGGACGCGAAACAGAGTCAGCCACAAGATGACAGTCGCGAGAGCAAGCAAGACACGACGAGAATGGCGAAAAGGGGCGAGCAGGGAAGCAGAGCGAGCCGGCGGTAGGCATGAGGAGGCCTAGAAGGAGTGAGTGTGGCCTGGCGGGGAAGGGGGGAGGGGGAGTTGAGGACGGGGACGAGGGGGAGGAGGAGGGAAGCCAGGAGGTACAGTGAAGGCCGCGGTCCCGCCCGCTCTCATGCGCGTGTGTACCGCAGGAATGTGAGGAATGCAATACCTGCCCCTCTTTTTTTTTTATTATTATTATTTTTTTTAAGCTTTTCTCTCTCTCTCTCTCTCTCTCTCTCTCTCTCTCTCTCTCTCTCTCTCTCTCTCTCTCTCTCTCTCTCTCTCTCTCTCTCTCTCTCTCTCTCTCTCTCTCCCTCTCCCTCTCCCTCTCCCTCTCCCTCTTTCTCCCTCCTTCTTCCTCTCTCTCTCCCGCTCTCCCTGCTCTCCTCTCTCTCTCTCCTGCTCGCTCCCTCTCTCTCTCTCCCCTTCTCCCCCCTCCCCCTCTCTCTCTCTCTCTCTCTCTCTCTCTCTCTCTCTCTCTCTCTCTCTCTCTCTCTCTCTCTCTCTCTCTCTCTCTCCCTCTTCCCTTTCCCTCACTCCCTCTCCATCTCCCTCTCCATCTCTCCCTCCCATCTCTCCATCTCTCCCTTCTCTCCCTCTTCTTCTCCCCCTCCTTTTTTATCCCAGCCCTTCCCTCTCCTTTTCCTCTTCTCTCTCCTATCTATCTCTCTGCCTCCCTCCCTCCCTCCCTTCCTCCCTCCCTTTCCTCCCGCACTTCCTCCTTCTCTCCTCTCTCTGTGGTTGTAGGAAGATAGATTTACAGTTGGGAACATCTTATCCATTCCATTATCTTTTTTTCTTTCTCCTCTTCTCGTCTCTTTACCGTCCCTATCCCCGCTTTTTCCCTTCTCTCCCCCACCTCTTCCCCATTATTATCTTCCCCCTCCCTCTGCCCCTTCCTCTCCATCTCTCCCACCCCCTCCTTCTTCTGCCTCCTCTTATCCCTCTCCTCCTCCCTCTCCTCCTCCTCCCCCTATCCTTCTGCCTCCTCGCTTATCCCTCTTCTTATCCCTCTGCCTCTCCCCCTCCCCCTCCTCGCCAGAACCGTAAAGTTGTTGTGCAAACACGGCCTGCGGCTTGAGGAGGTTTACCTGGGGCATAAAACGACCCCTCTTTCTTTCCCCTTCTTTCCAAATATTTTAACTATGTTTTCGAAATTCTTTTGGGTGTTATCGTCGCTTTCTTGTGTGTGTTTTTTTTCTTTCTTTCTTTTTCTTTGGATCAGTTGCTTTACAAGAAAAAAAAAAGAATGGAGAAGTGGAAATCATCATCTCAAGGTGGCGCATGGTTCTGTGCGTGTGTTGTTTGTTGTTGTTGTTGACGTGGACCGGCGGTGGGAAGTGTGGCGATGGGATGAATTGACGTGACGCGGAGAGACATGAGGAGGCAGGAGAGGACAAGGAGAAATATGATGAGGCAGGAGAGGACGAGGAGAGACATGCGGAGGCGGGAGAGGTGCGCAGGCGGGAGAGGATGAGGAGAGACATGTGGAGGCGGGAGAGGACGAGGAGGCGGCAGAGGACGAGGAGAGACATGCGGAGGCGGGAGAGGACGAGGAGAGACATGCGGAGGCGGGAGAGGACGCGAATTAGAATACAGTTGCACGGTCCTCAGCTTTATATATATATATATATATATATATATATATATATATATATATATATATATATATATATATATATATAATTTAATTTTCTATTGATGTGTCTTGGCTTTCGTTCTTTCTTAATGCCGGGCGAACATCGTAGACGTGGGAGCAAGCTTTGGTTACATTCGTGGTCGTAACGGTATGGTGGTACAGTAAGAACAGAAGGTGGAGTAATTGTACATCTCTCTGTACTGTTGATACGTTTGATGTACCGATATAGTCATAGCATGATGTTGCATATTTAGGGAGTGATTTACTACATCAGATGATTGCAAGCTTTACACTTGGTGAAATATGCACGGGATAAGAAATAATCTGGTATAGTAAAGCTTAATCGACATTGGATAAGAAAGTGCCTAGTGCGGCCTGTATCCGAGGCTCGCGGCCACGACACCACGGTCTTGTTCTTGTCCTGTGCGAGCCATAGATATTTTTTTTCCTCTCGAAAACAAGTCTTCATGATTAATGCTACAACTTTCAGGTTTTTGAGAGTTTTTTCTTTCGGATTAGTCAAGTTTTCCATGCAGGATGTTCTGATTATGTGCGAGATCCTAACGAGAGGTGCTTGAAGTCTGCATCCACGTTTTGCTCCCCCCCCCCCCCCCATGCTGACCTTGCCAAGCGATCGGCGTGATCATGCTGGGGATAAGAGTACGCGTTGGTATCCGCCCGAAATGCATGACGGGGCTCCGCTCTCTTTTTTTGCGCGATATACACACATTCTGGTGGTATTTGGTACGATTTTTCGTCACCTTTTCGAGAGAACGTGTCGGCCTCGGAGAGCATCTACTGAAACCCGAGTTGTCGTCACCGTAGACTTTTCTCGGGTGGCGTTCTCTCTCTCTTTTTTCTATTTTTCTTTCTTCTCTCTCTCTTCTTTCACTCTCTCTCTCTCTCTCTCTCTCTCTCTCTCTCTCTCTCTCTCTCTCTCTCTCTCTCTCTCTCTCTCTCTCTCTCTCTCTCTCTCTCTTTCTCGCAAATACACCTGGCCCGAGAGTCATTGTCACGGATGCCTCGCTAATTAGCCTCGTAGCCAGGTATCCTCGCGGGTTCTTCGGATTGCAGCAAGAACCCGGAACAGGATGCGAGGGAACTATTTAAAGGACTCCAGTACTCGACGAGAATGGGTTGGTGGGGATGGAGGGAGGGGGAGTGGGAGGAGAAGAGGAAAGGGAGGGGGAGGGAAGGGGAAGAGGAGAGGGGGGAATGGGGAGGGGGAGGTGGGAGGAGAGGAATGGGGAGGGGAGAGGATGGGGAGGGGGATGTCTGCGCTTTCCGTTCGTTTCTGTTCTTGGCGCGCTCTCCCTGGGGAATTAGGGCCGATGACATATCAAGAGTTTGGGATAATTAGAATGCGGTCAGATGGCGGCGGTTAGCCCTATCGGGGAATGCGGGACATTTTAACGATATTTTGAGGGGGGTTGGGGGAGGGGGAGGTGGAGGAGGTTGGGGTGTTTTTGTTTGGGGGGGGTAGGTGGTGGGGGGAGGTTATCGTATATCATCGTTTATGAGTTTCGTTTGCTGTCGGTAAACATTTCGCATGGCATTTTTAAATGGCTCGGGGTATCGTCTTGTTCCAGGGCGCCCGGGGAGTTTGAAATTGTAAAATATTGCACATCATTGCAGCGGCGGCAGCAGCGGGCGTGAGGTGTAGAGAGAAAATGGGGAGGAGAAGGAGGAGGGAAAAGACAAGAGAAGAGAGGCGAGGGGAAGTGATAGAGGATGAGAAGCGGGAGAGGAGAAAGAGGGAAGAGAATAGAAGAGGCAAAGTAGAAGGAGAGAGGAGTTGGAGGAGGAGGTGGGGATGGTGGAAAGGAGAAACGACAGGATGAAAAGCGGGAGAGGGGAAAGAATGGAATAGAAGAGGGAGAGTAGAAGGCGGCGACAGGAGGAGGAGGAGGTGGAGGAGGAAGAAGACAAGGATATGAGAATATTTACGACCCGTCGGAGTCCTGCGGTCGTAATGGGTGTCCACGGTGCCTTCTGGTGCCCGTGGCCTTCCCCCCCCCCCCTCCCTCCTCCCTTGGCCGAAATGTTTTAGGAATTTTATTAGCAGAGTTCGGGACCCCTTCTGGCGCTCTTTTTGCACCGTGATAAGGATTCTGGCTTCGGTTATTTTATTATTTTTCTACGGTTCAGCTCCAGGTATTTCACTTGTTCTTTGTTATGATTGTTATTGTTGTTTATTGATACTTGCCATCTTTTTCTTGTTTTTTTTTTTCCTCCATCTTTAATGTTACCTTTGGCTCTCTCTCATTTTTTTCTTTATGCTTTTCCCACCATTCTTTTGGATCCTCCTTTCCCTTCTTTTCTTTTTTTTATTTGATCAGTTATTTCGCTCTTTTACCTCTCTTCCCCCTCCCCTTTTACATATCAATTATCTCTCTCCTCCTCCTCCTCCTTTCACTTCTTTTATCCCCTTCTCCTTCCCCTACCCTGTCCCTTTCTCTCCCTCACCCATTTCCCCTTCCTTCTCCCTTTCTCCTCCCTCTCCCCTTCTCCTTCCTCTCATTGCCGCCCCCCATGCCCTCAGACCTCACATTAGTATGCGATTTAGACGACGCCGCAAGTAGGGATCCAGCCGGCGCTTGGCACTCTCGCTCTCGCCTGGCACTCACGGCAGAGGAGGTTGTTGTTTCCCCCGTGTGACCTCGTGGCAGTCCGGGGTAGGTCCTGGAGTTTTAGCATCTCTTTTTTTATTTGTATGAACTTTGACCCTGTGGCAACGGTATCGGTATCCTTGTTTTTTAATTGTTATGTGTTTGTTTCGTAATTCTTTATTGTCAGTTTGATGGTCCTCATCAAGTTACGACACACGCACGCGCGCTCACGGACACACTGACACGCGCGCGCATATATGAAAGAGAGAGAGAGAGAGAGAGAGAGAGAGAGAGAGAGAGAGAGAGAGAGAGAGAGAGAGAGAGAGAGAGAGAGAGAGAGAGAGAGAGAGAGGAAGGGAGGGAGCGAGCGACAGAGGGAGAGAGGGAGGAGGAGGGAGGAGGGAGGAGGGAGGAGGGAGGGAGGAGGGAGGAGGGAGGAGGGAGGAGGGAGGAGGGAGGAGGAGGGAGGGGAGGGAGGACGGAGGAGGACCGAGAGAGAGGAGGGAGAGAGGACGGAGAGAGAGAGAGAGAGAGAGAGAGAGAGAGAGAGAGAGGAGAGAGAGAGAGAGAGAGAGAGAGAGAGAGAGAGTGGGGGAGGGGGAGGGAGGGAGAGATAGAGCCAGCGAACGAGAGAGAGAGAGAGAAGGGGGCGAGGGAGAGGAGAGAGAGAGAGAGAGTGTGTGCGGGGGAGGGAGGGAGAGATAGAGAGCGAACGAGAGAGAGAGAGGGGGGGGGGCGAGGGAGAGGCCGAGGCATTCCTCCCAGGGCGCGTGTGAGTCAGCAGTGCAGGCTGGCACGCACCCCGCGGTAACCCTGATGAGGACGAGGCAGGGAGGCAGCGGCTCGTGAGGGGCAGTCCACGTGAAGCCATTTTTTTGTTATATTTTATTTGTATTTTATTTACTTTTATTTATTCATCTATTTATTCATGTATTTATTTATTCAATCATATATTTTCAAAGCTGTACCCTTCAGGATTTTCGGGGTGTAAAATGAGCTATATACCTATGCATTACTCGTGGAAGATGGCTGATGTCGTTTCTCGTACGGTAATCTTCATCAGCTGAATCTCGTCTTCATGCGGAGTCACTTTGTTATTATTATTATTATTATTATTATTATTATTATTATTATTATTATTATTATTGTTATTATTATTATCATCGTCATTGTAATTATTATTATTATTATTATTATCATCATTGCAACTATTATTATTATTATTGATAGTCTTCTCAATTCCTGTTTATGGAAATACTCTTCGTCAGTTATTCCCTTCTCTCTAAAGTCTGTTGGGAGGTAGTCTCCCCACCTTCGTTGCCTACCCCTTCGTCTCCCTTCTCCCTCACCCTCACCCTCTCCCTTCTACCTCCATATTTTTCACTTTTCCCCACATATTCCTCCTCTCTCTCTAACACATGACCGTATCTTTTTGGCCTTCTCTCCTGTATTTTCCTTGATATTCACAATACCTGAGTTGTTCCATGAATTCTTATTGTTAGATTTCGTGGAACAGTAATAGTTTTTGTGCAGTAATACGGATTTGTATTATGTTTTCTTCTGAATATAGCGTCTATACTGTTCTGCCATATGTACAAAGTTCATTCCAGGGGTGTACCGTGTGAAATCTAGCTGTCTGCAGTCTTGGACCGCAAAATCAAAAAGAAATTAGCATATCTTATCTCTGGAATGGAAATAGATAACACGTTTTTTTCTCTGTGATAATGCCTGTTTTTCCACCTGGTTGGACAGTTACCTACAACCTTCGTTTTTGTTGTTGTTGCTTTATCATCATCATCATCATCATCATCATCATCATCATCATCATCATCATCTTCATCATCATTATTTACGTGCTGAAAAAGAAATCAGGATGCTTTGATTATGATTTTCCAGACGTTCAATCATCCGACTATACAGCATGGAATTTCGTTACATTTGGTATATTGCGAGACAGTACATAAGAGAATATTTCATAAAGATTTATGGCAGCGAGAAACAGTTCCACGGATACAGGACAGAAGCAGTAGTAATTCTCCGTTGTGAAATCGTGCCTCTCCGCCACCCCGCGCCTTCTCTCCCGCCGCCTTCGAATACCGCTCCGCCTTATCCTCTTGCTGCCAGGTCCTCTACCTTCCCTTGACATTTTCTTCTTCCTCCTCTTGCTGCTCCACCTGCTTTTGCTGTTCCAACTTCACCTCTTCATCCTCCTCTTCGTCACCACCTTCTTTTGCTGTTCCACCTCCCCTTTCTTCTCCCCCTAAGCTGCTCCACCTTCTCCTCCTTCCCCTTCCTCCACCTTCTCCTCCTTCCCCTTCTCCACCTTTCCTCCTCCTTCCCCTTCTCCTCCTCTTCCTCCTCCTCCTCCTCCTCACTCCTCCTCCTCCTCCTCCTCCTCCTCCTCCTCCTCTTCTCCCCCTTCCCCTCCCCCTCCTCTTCCTTCTCCTTCTCCTTCTCCTTCTCCTTCTCCTTCTCCTTCTCCTTCTCCTCCTCCTCCTCCTCCTCCTCCTCCTCCTCCTCCTCCTCCTCCCCCTGAGCTGCTCCATCTCCTCCTCCCCCTTCCTCCACCTCCTTCTCCCTTATTCCTCCTCCTCCTCCTCTACCTCCATCTCCTCCCCTCTCCCCTCTCCCCT
>NC_091572.1:28658474-28660974 GCF_042767895.1 Penaeus vannamei
GGCGACAACGTACCTGAATTTTCTTTTTAATATTATTCATAGGAGGTTCTCAAACAGATTAAAGCCCATAAAACTGCAATTATAAATGTTGGAGAGAAAAAAAAGTCCGCCAGGGAGGATCACAAATCAAAATGATAAAAGCTTTAAAAGAGGATTCCTATGCAGACTCCGGCGCGGCGGCCGCCCCGGGCCCCGTGAGATGACAGGCTTTGTTTCGATTGTCATAAATGGCATTTGGTCATTAGCGGGGCCGCCGATGCGCCGCGTGGTGCAGGCGGCCCCCCGGCGCGGCTCCCGCTCCTGTGTTCCGCGCCCGCCCCCCGCCTGGTACCTGCGGGTCCCAGCCGGACCTGTTGAGTGGTACAGGGTTCCTTACCCGGATGTTGTGGTACTTGGGTTCTCGCACCCGGATTCGGGGCTGCCTCCAGGGCCGGCTGCCCCCGCGTGAGCCCTTTCGGGGCGCGTGGGCCGTGGGGGCCCTCGTCGGCGTCTCCCTTTCTGTGGAGGGCTCGAGGATCCTTCTCCTGCGGTCCCCAGCCTCGGATCCTATAGGGTCTACATGTTGCAATAGGGAGAGGTCGGCGTCGCCTCGGCGCATGTTATTTGAGGCGACCCTCTTCCTCTCCTCTTCGCCAGAGCCTCCGTGCCCGCTCCAGGAGCCAGGTGCCGCGGGACGGCGGTCTGATACCCGTAGGCTTCACCCGGATGTGGCTACCGGCATCGATACGCCTCCCTTCCCTCTCTCCCTCTGTCACAATTAATATCGCAGGCATTGTTATGGAGAGACAGGGGCGCGCGTGCGAGCGAGATCCGGCATCGAATAACGTCGCTTATTTCACGCTATCAAATAGACTCATCGAAACAGAAATTGAATCGCTCTGTCATCTTCGCCCCCCACCCACCTTCCTTCCCCCTTCCTCCCACCTTCCTTCCCCCCCAAACATCGCACGTATGCGTACCTCTTCGTCGGAATTGTAGTTCATCTTGGAGCGTGAAAAGGTGACTTCGATTCGGCTCTTTTTCTCCCTCTTGTTTTACTTGTCCCGTCACTCCCCTTTTCTCTTTCTCTCTCTATCTCCTTTTTTTTTCCTATCTATCTACTTATCTTTTTTTCTATCGATCTATCTACCTCCCTCCCTTTCTCTGTCACCATCTGGCTGTCTTTCACTCAATCCAGCTTCCTCCCTCTCCCCTACCTCCTTCATCCTTCTTCCTCTCCTCTTCCCTACCTCCTTCATCCTATCTATCTATCTATCTATCTACCTCCCTCTCTTTCGCTCACCATCTGGCCGTCTTTCTGTCAATCCCTCCTCCCTCTATCATCCTTCTCCCTCCCTCTCCCCTACCTCATTCATCCTTCCCTCTTCCCTTCTTCCCCTCTTTCCTTTTTATCCACCTCCCATCCACGGCCAATCCCACACACTAACCCGGAAAGCGCGAGGTAAAATACCCTGAACCTAAACCGATTCATCCATAAAGAAATCGTTTCCATGCCGACACTGACCTTTCATCCTAAACCACCAATTGGCTGCTGATGGGAGGGGCTAAAGGGAGGGTAGGGGAGAGCGAGGGAATGAGTGGAGGGCATGGACAGAATGGGGGAAGGGATGGGGAGAGTGAGGGAGGGAGAGGAAGGGATGGGGAGAGTGAGGGAGGGAGAGAAAGGGATGGGGAGAGTGAGGGAGGGAGAGGAAGGGGATGGGTAGAATGAGGGAGGGAGAGGAAGGGGATGGGCAGAATGAGGGAGGAAGAGGAAGATAGGAAGAATGAGGGAGGAAGAGGAAGGGGATGGGCAGAATGAGGGAGGAAGAGGAAGGGGATGGGCAGAATGAGGGAGGGAGAGGAAGGGGATGAGCAGAATGAGGAAGGGAGAGGAAGGGGATGGGCAGAATGAGGGAGGGAGAGGAAGGGGATGAGCAGAATGAGGGAGGGAGAGGAAGGGGATGGGCAGAATGAGGGAGGGAGAGGAAGGGGATGGGCAGAATGAGGGAGGGAGAGGAAGGGGATGGGCAGAATGAGGGAGGGAGAGGAAGGGGATGGGCAGAATGAGGGAGGGAGAGGAAGGGGATGGGGAGAATGAGGGAGGGAGAGGAAGGGAAGGGGAGAAAGAGGAGAGGAGGGAATGAGGAAAAAGGGAAGGGGGGGAGGAACTTCCAATGTAGACAGCAGGGACCGAGGGGAAGGACGGGAGGAGGAGGAGGGAGAAATAGTGATGTGGAGGTGGTTGGGGGTGGGGGAAGGGAGCCAAGGAACTTTTTTCCTTCCCCGCACGGCTGCTGCTCATGTCATCGCATATTGTTATCACCACATAACATATCTCGGCCAAATTGCCTCAGACCACACCAAGTCGCGGGCTGATTCGGCGGAGAGCGAGCGCGAGATAATGCGTCAATGATCTCGCTTCTCTGTAGACCTGGCAAGATGGGCGATGGTTTCGGAAGGGAGGGAGAGGGAGAGGGAAAGAGATTGAGGAAGAGTGGGAGAGGGAAAAAGATTGAGG
>NC_091572.1:28731384-28736384 GCF_042767895.1 Penaeus vannamei
TAGTCCCTGAAAGGGGACCAATCTGTTCTATACTCTCTCCATGACCACAAAATGAATCAGACCATGACAGTCACCCTGGAGCCTTTCAAGGTTGCAGGGGGGCGAAAGAAAAACCAAAAGCAGGCCGAACGTGTCCGACCTGCTGAACCGAGCAAGGACAAGACAGAAACATCAACCACAAAGTCTGTCCATACACACCAGACTGAGAGAAACCTGAACTCTCCTCAGAACTCCCTCAGTCAAGAAGGGGCTCTAGCTGAACCAGCAAAACCAGCTGCCCCCACTTCTAAAGGCCTTAAACCCCTGCAAAGGGGAGGCGTGAAGCGACGAAGGGTGGAAACTGACTCTGAAGAAGAGGCAGAGCACAACCGAAGTCGACTAACGCGGTTTAAGGTACCAAAAAAGACTGAAGACTTCGACAATGCATACCAACTGGTTAGGGCATTGGAGAAGGAAAGGGATGTCCGACTTTCAATCCGAATCTGTAGAGATGAAGGCATGATCATTGCCCCCAAAGACAAAGCCACCCTGAACTTCCTGCAGGAAATCAAGGTGCTAAAAGATGGGAGAAAAGTGTGTATCTCACCACTGAACTCCCAAGAGAAAAAGACCAAGATGGTGCTACTTGGTTTCCCACTAGGGTTCGACGTGGAGGTGATCATGTCTCTCCCAGAAGTGGTGGAAGCTTCCCGCATGACCAAAGGGAAGTCTCCAACCAGGCAAGTCCTGGTTATCCTCAAGGGAGCCCCAATCACCACCCTTGATCTGGGTAACTGGGGCTCATACAAGCTCAGGACATATGTGCCAGAGCCCTTGAGGTGCTTCACGTGCCAGAAATTTGGGCATCACCAGGCCAACTGCAAGGCCAAAGCCAAATGTGGTGTATGCAGCGAGGCACACGAAACAGAAGTGTGTATCAAGGCACACAAAGATGGCCAGAAGGACACAACAGCCATGTCCAAACTGTGCCAAGAAACCATGCTTGGAGCCTGGCTTGCTCTGTCAGGAAACAGGCAGGAGCTAGCCAAAAAGCGTCCTGACTTTGTCCCTGCGCCCCCCAGGCACCTACGTCTGGGGTCAAAACAAAAGAGAAAAGACTCCGCGACCTCCTAAGAGGAAGGAGTCGCCCCCACAGCCAAAACTGGATACCACTAACAGAGAGGAATTCCCCAAGCTTGCTAGTGGCAAAACCACAAAATAGAACCAAAGGGTAAAAGGTTCAAAGACCACAGCAAAGGTCCCCCCAGTAGAGGATAATCTTTTCTTGGACGAGAAAGATATGACTCTGCTGTTGAGTGCTGTAGTTTCTGCAGTAGCAACAGCCTTGGGGAGGACCAGTGAGGAGGCGGAGAAAGCAGTACAGGTCGCCATGACGGCTATGACCCAAACTGTGGCAGCTCTGAAAGGAAGCTAGAAGCCTCCAAACCGAAAACGAGCAGCACTTCCCTCCCTAAATCCTCGGATGGCAGGCATTACGTGAAACCCCAGCTATTCTGTCAGGACAGGCTGAAACTGTGCAGCAGAAGCCCCCACTGCAGGCCGAGTCTGTGCAGCCAAAGTCTCGTCCCTTGACCCGAGGTGGCACTTCCAACCAGGGGTCTACACCCCTCCCCTCGGTAGACCCATAACCGGAGTGTCTCACTTAGAGGAAGTTGTACAATCCTCAATCGATGAGGATCTATATTTATCTGATGCCACCAGCACTGGGGCATCTGAAGCTGAAGCAAGTGACTCTGAGTAACCATCATGGCTCACAATCTAAGCATTCTGCAGTGGAATATCTGTAGTTATAAAAGCAAGAACTCCTTTCTCCAGTCAATAGTGCGAGCAAGGAGCATTGGCGTCATGCTCCAGGAGACACTAACTATGGGATCCGTGTGCTTCTCAGGATATCATGCCTTCACCACTCCAAACCTGGATAGTGCTAGAGGCCTGATGACCCTGGTAAAAGAAGCTATCCCGTGCTTCTTAATAGCCAACCCGCCGCACTGTGGAGATGGTGTTGAATCTCTTGCTGTTGAGATTCAGCTACCTGGGGGCCCTATTAAAATATATAATATTTATAGCAAACCACTGTGTGAGAGCTTAGATCTAAACCAAGTCTGTGCTACTGCAGCACAAGACCGAGTGATCATAAGGGGAGACTTCAGTGCACACATAGCCATGCTGAATCCCCGTAAAAGGCCGAACGCGGCAGGCATTCACATAGCAGAAGTGCTTGAGACGTTCCCTGAGATAGCTCTTCTCAACACCAAAGAACCAACGCATGTGAAGGGAGGGGTCCTAGACCTCACCTTTGCCACTGCAACAATGGTGGAGAGAATTCAGTGGTGTGTCGATGATAGGGTTACTAGTGATCACTACGGCATAGTCACCACACTAATGGATGCAGGTCCAGCCCAAAGACCACATCACATTCCTAAATGGAAAACAGACAAAGCTAACTGGTTTGCCTTCCAGGAAGGCTTGGCTCGATGTCTGAAAGACAATGAACCCAACAATACTGAAAATGTGGATGTGCTAGAGGCAAGGCTAATCCAGGCCATATACCAGGCAGCCTCACAAACCATCCCCAAAACTCGCCCATGGTCCAGAACTCACAAAGACGCCTGGTACTATAATGACGAGATCAAAGAGGTCAACCACAGGGTTAATATGTGCAGAAAACTTCCGACGGCAAAGATCTCCCGACAATCTGGCCCTGTTGAGGGAAGCTGTCGTGGATTCCAAGGAAACTGCCAACAGAGTAAGGCAGGAAAAATGGCTGGAATGGTGCCAAACCTTTGGGCACCAGACCAGCCTTACAGAGTTGTGGAAATGGGTCAGGCAAGCGACAAGCCGCCAAGCCCCGAAATGCACTCATCATGACCCACAATCAGTGGCTAACAGATTGGTCTTGAGTTCTCAGCCAGAACCAGCACCAACAATCTGCCTCCAATGATGAGAGAAAAACAAAACTTAAATCCAGAAAGACGCTCTCATAAGAGACAAGGCACTAGAAGCTGATGAAACGGATGCCTTGTTCTCTCTTAGGGAACTTAGAAAATCATACAAATCCAGTTCTGGGTCAGCACCGGGATCTGATGGGATCTCCCCCCCCCCCATCATTTCGCATTTAGGCCTTGCAGGAGAACTTGCATTCTTGCAGGTTATCAACAAATCCTGGCAAACCGCCACGGTGCCCCAGAGCTGGAAACAAGCCACAATAGTTCCCATCCCAAAACCAAAGGAGCCTGGCAAGTACCGTCCCATCTCTCTTCTCAGCTGCCTGGGTAAAACAGCTGAGATGGTACTCAACAGGCTCCGATGGAAAACGGGTCCCCCTCATGAAAACCTGCACGGGTCCACAAGGGGTAAGAGCACTGCTCATAGCATTTCCACACTCTTAAGCACAATCTGCACCTCGCCCGCCGTGGTTGTCTTCCTTGACCTGGAGAAGGCTTTTGAACTGGCAAGTCCGCTTGCCATTCAAGAGACCCTAATCCACAAAGGAGTCAAAGGCAGACTCTTGGCCTGGATAGCTGACTATTTTAAAAATAGGTCAGCAAATGTCAGATTTCAAGGCCACCTCTCACAGCACATGCCACTTGAAAATGGAACTCCTCAGGGAGGGGTTCTTAGTCCAGCCCTGTTTAATACCCTCATGTCCAACATACTCGACATTCACCTGCCAGAGGGATGCAAGATCATCTCTAATGCAGATGACTTGGCAATCAGAGCGTCTGGCAATCACTGCCTAACTAGAGCTCAGTGTTGTCTGAACCTGGTGTCTGAAGAGTGTTGTAGGACGGGTCTAAAAATATCAGCAGCAAAATCCAAAGCAATGGCTCTGAGAACTAATGTCAGAAACAAAAAACTCACTATACAGGGTATGGATCTGGAATGGGTGAAGGACTGTCTATACCTTGGTGTATGGATAGGACACACACTCACTTTCAAAAAGGAGATCCAATACCTGCTTGATGGGGAGACACATAGGAGCAGGACACAAAGTACTAAGATCATTCTATGTACATGCTGTCCGTCCTATTATTGACTATGCATCTGTCGCCCTCATTGCTTCCAGTACATTAAAAGAAAAACTGGAAACAATACAAAATGAAGCAGCCAGGATAATTCTAGGTGCACCTAAGTGGACATAGGACATCAACCTCCTCGTAGAAGCTGATTTACCGTCCATAGACACCAGAATTGATCTAATGGCAGCACAGTTTCTTTCCAAGGTCCTGCAGGCACCCAAAAACTCCTATCTAAGACAAAGAGTTCTCAGACGTCTACAACAAGATTACCAGTTGTTTGCGGACAATTCCTGGCTCACACATACAGCCAGAGTGTTGATACGCTTTCAGCTAAAAGAATCATTGCTTGCCAAGGGTATGGACTCCCCTCACCCTGATTACAAAAAACCCCCACCGTGGGCAAACGAAGTGATCGAATTCTCAGTTCTAAATCTCACAATGAGAAAAGATCAATATTCCATGCCTAGCCTAAAGGCACAAGCACAAAGGGTCATTGATCAAATAACTCCGCCGGGTAGTATAACATACTACACGGACGAATCCGTGGATCCAATAAACCATACTGCAGGCACCGGCTTTGCAACAAAGGATACCACAGCATCCATTAGGGCCACTGACAATGCCTCAATGCTTCAGGCTGAAACGGTTGCGATCATGGAAGCACTGACATACGTGTCCCTGAGGGGAGGAACGTCATTCACACAGATTCAAGAGCAACTATTGACAGCTTACAGCATAGCATGCCGCCAGATAACATCAACCTCTTGACAACAGTGCTAAACATAGCCCAAAGAATCCTTAGTCAAGGCAGAAGAATCATCATAAACTGGGTCCCAAGCCACATAGGCATACAAGGGAACGAGCTTGCTGATAAACTAGCCGAAAAGGGCAGGGGTATGCCTCCATCCTCCATGATCGTTAAACCCAGCCGAAGGGGACTAAGCCAAGGTACCAAAGCTGCAGCGTGTGCAGTCCTCCGCG
>NC_091572.1:28741384-28743884 GCF_042767895.1 Penaeus vannamei
CAGGAATGAATCTCCTGTAGAATTTAAACATCCCAAGGTAACAGTCTGTTGGAAAGCCTGTGCATAATGTAACATTCTAAGAAGGTGAGGAATAAACATTTAGATATACTTACCTAAATTAAGCAATATGCTATAGCTTTCTAGGACATTCCCCATGGAAATTTTAGCCCTTGTTTTTCAAGGCAAAAGGTTTAGAGACAAAGTTAAACATGGCACAGGGTGTTTCAATGGCTGTCTTTTAGACATTTGGTAGATGAATGGGATTCGGTGGTAAACCATCACTAAATCCAGCTTTGAGATGGAGTTGCCTAGAATCCTACCAACTTTTGGACATGTGATTTGGGGTCGTGATTGGACGCTGACCTGTAGTCTCAGCGTGGTCTCCAGGTTCTGTCCTTAAGCATAAGATGCAGGAGAGATGTCAGATTGTTGTGGGAAAATCTTACAATACTAAATAAGAGGAGCTGCTTAAATTTTGCTTTGGCTGCTACTCAGTGATTGGGAAAAGACAGCGCGGACGGGCGTACATCAACTATCTCTGAGCAATGTAGTGGAACATGGGCTTTTCGAGCTTGTTTGAGTGTGTGAGAGAGGGAAATTCTTTAAGGATAGTAGCAAATAGCCCTGTAGTGATGAAGTTCCAGATTTGAAGTCTAAGGAACCGATATTAGGCAATATTGGAGAGTTTTATGACAAAAATCCACCAATAGGTCAAAATGCTGCTGGGAAATGGTTTTTGAAATAGGACGGGGAGCATCTACAATGAAAGCCAGGTCGAAAATTAGTTTAAACATTATCCTTTAAAAGGACAAAATTAGTGTAAAACATTTTCTTATTTCTTTGTAATTGGGAAATTTGCTGGCCTCTGAACCAATTTCTACAAGAAATTACTCCTGATACTTGGCTGCAAACAAAAACAAACTGAGGAAAATCGAGCAGTGTTGGATGCTGTCTTTGAAACTGCTGTTCATGGATACTTAGATGGGGGGGAGGGGGGTACATTTTTGAGAGGGGCTCTATTTTTCCTGTGGCAGTAGGTGACTTAATGTGGGCAGGCTACAGAGCTGCAAATAGTCTGAGACTACAGGTAAGGAAATTTTATATTATTGAACATTTTCTAGATAACATCAAAGGTCATTAGTGGGATATTAAAATATAGCAATATGTATGGGGACAAAGCTCCAGATAAGGAAAGGTCACACAGCACTGTGATAGAATATTGTAGCAAAATGGGTAAAAATAGTTGACATTTAGGACAAGAAATGCCAGATGTCAAGGGTTGCAAAGCATTGTAGGCTAGTATAGTAGTGAAAAGAGTGCAGAGGGAAGAGGAAAAGGACTACAAAGGCTGTTCAGGACTGACACAAAGCCAGCCTTTCATCCTTTCAACACAGCTCTCACACTTTAAGATGGGGACGGCAGAGGATGAAGAAAAGAAGGAAAATGAATGGAGGAGCAGGAAACACCATGCAAAATTAGTCGAAGCAAGAGCTGAGGTCCAAGGTAGGGGTAATCCCATACCTTGGGCCTCAGTCTCGACAACGAGCAAGGAACAGGTAGGTAGAATGGCAGCAAGAGCTTATGCATCGGGGCCTCAGGCCAACTCATGTTAAAAAAATCTATGCGGATTTTATCCAGAGAGTTTAAGGCAAGAGCTGTGCACTCCAAAAACAAGCATTACAGATTACATTCATCTCAAAATTTGGCACTCTCCATGTGTCACGGTACCACTGAGTGCTAGAGGGTCTAGTCAGCTAAAACGCTGTTTAGGTGTAGAAGGTAGAGCTGGTAATATTGGCGGTTTGGGATGTGCCATTCAGAGAGGCCTTCCAAAGTGGGAAACTAGCCTGGGATTATATATATATATATATATATATATATATATATATATATATATATATATATATATATATATAACTGGAATATTGTGGTTTTCAAATACCATGGTAAATATTTCTAAGTATCTAGCGTGGGATGGTATGGCAACTTGTTGGTGTTCAGGACTAGGAGATGAGATGGCGCTGAGTGCAGACTGAGTCACATATCAAGCATTGTCAGTGGTTTATCACTAAAGTTCCAACATCCATAGGTCTATTTATCTTACAGTACATTAGAAGTGTTGAGTTGGGAGTCGACAGCCTGTCTAACCCCCTTCTTCTGGTCCCATACTAAGGGAAATCACACGGCATCTTGCCGACCAGCTACACTGAGAAAAGACAGTTCTGTCATGGTTTCCAAGGCTCTTTGTTTTTGGAGCAGAGAAAGGTGGGAGGCCAGGTTCTATGTTTGTGTGGGTTCCATATATGTTGTGATAGTAGCTGACTGGATGCAGATGAACAACAGGGCTGCAAATCCACTGAGGCAATATGTAGTTAGAGTTGCAGCAAAAGATTCTACCTTGAGCCAACTCATGGGCTATCTTTAATCTGATGAGTTTGCTGATCTTATCTTGAGGGTTTAAAGCTGTTGTGCAAAAAGCAAAAAAATTAAGATTGCAAAA
>NC_091572.1:28751384-28756384 GCF_042767895.1 Penaeus vannamei
GCACATTTTGCCTTACACTCTTACTTGATAAAAATCTTTAAAACATAATTTGCATTGAATAGAGATACATAAGTATAACTGTATAATCAAATATTGCATATCATTATCATGGGCATTTACCTTTAGCAAGATGCAGTAATATCTCCTGATGTAAACTCTTTCCTCAAAAGAAAAAGGAAATATACAGAATATAGCTGCTATGGCCAATACTGCAATACAGATACCAATCGATTCCTCTCACTCCTTACTCCTAATTTATACACAGTAATTCACAAACACCCCTTATGCCTCATAAACAGAACCCTGATTTTACTGAGACATGAAGTGTAACAGGAAAATTGTGAGGTCGTGTTATTGAAGAGAAATGGTATAACCAGCGACTAACCCCTCTCCTGGATGAAGAATATTTAGGGTAGCGTACAGGGCTAATCACGAAGATGGATTATTTTGAACTAACTGCCGGATGAAAATGTATGGTCATTAGAGGGATATGAACGACCTTCTGAAAGTCAGAAAATTAGGACATGACACGGTGTAGTGGCTCTCCACAATACATATAGAACCTTTACACTGTTTGATCATATACTATGCAGCAAGGGCTACCTACGATAGATATGATCATCACCAGCAAACATTCATGGGATGGTTGAAACAGGAATGGCAGTACACACTGGGAGGTCATGTTACTTTTCATTATGTATTGTGCCATCTGTTGTGTGGATGGAAAAGCATGGGTAGATTTCTCCTGGGGGTCAAGTGATGCTCTATGCTGCTCCCTACAGACAGCAAAATGTCATACATCTCCAAAACTGGTCTATTATGATTTGCCAAGTGAAGCACAGCAACGAACCAGCTGAACCGATATATGAGCCAGTGGTCAAGTATACCCCAGGGCCCGTATCCACGAAAGGTCTCAGACAATTCTGAGACTAAATTTGAGAAGTGTCGGAGGAAAGAATAGGTCCGTCGTTTGTTTACATCATTGGTCGGCGCTTATTTAGTTATTTCATATTTATTAATACATAATAATGTTTGCAAACATGTGTTTTCTTTGGCAAAATACTCTATCGTGCTGGCACAACACACGCAAATCAATCATTACACAAGGAAAACAAAAACAAAGCGATAAAAATGTGAAGATGGCCTTTGCTGAAGCAAAGCATATTCTCAAATTTGTCTCAACTCTGTCTCAAATGTAAGACAGGGTCGCAGGAGTCCTAAGTCATTTGAGAATAGACAAGCAGTTTCACATTGGAGTATAGGCTTATGTATGTATACGCGCATATATGTGTGAACGTGTGAATATATGCATATACACACGCATAAATCTATATATTAACACACACATATGCGCATATAAATACATAGGCCTATAATCCAATGTGAAACTGAGACGATTCTCAAATGACTTAGGACTCCAGCGACCCTGTCTTGCATTTGAGACAGAGTTGAGAATATTTTCAGACACTCTCAATAATATATATATATATATATATATATATATATATATATATATACATATATATACATATATATATATATATATATATATATATATATATGTATATATATGTATATGTATATATATATATACACATGCATATACATATACATATACATATATATACATATATGTATATATAAATAAATAAATATATATATATACATATATATACATATATATATATATAAATATATATATATATGTATACATATATATATATATATGTATATATAGATGTATGTATACATACATACATACATACATATATATATATATGTATGTATACACACACACATATATATATATATATATATATATATATATATTTATATATATGTATATATATGTATGTGTATATATATTTATTTATTTATATATATACATATATATATATATACATATATATATATATGTAAATATATATATAAATATATATATATATATATATATATATGTATATATATATATATATATATATATATATATATATATATATATATATATATATAGATGTATGTATACATACATACATATATATATATATATGTATATATATATGTATATATATATATATGTATATATATATATATATATGTGTGTGTGTGTGTGTGTGTGTGTGTGTGTGTGTGTGTGTGTGTGTGTGTGTGTGTGTGTGTATAGCATGTATATATATATATATATATATATATATATATATGTATATATATGTATATATATACATATATATACACATATATGTATGTGTATATATGCATATGTGTATGTGTGTGTTTATTATACATAGATAGATACATAATATATATACACACAAACAAACAAATACATACATATATACCCATACGCATATACACAGACATACATATGCACATACACACATATTTCTATTTGTTCGCACATATTTGCGCCTATACATACATAATCCTATACTTCAATGTGAAACTGTCTGAGACGATTCTCAAATGACTTAGAACTCCAGCGACCCTGTCTGGCATTTGAGACAGAGCTGAGACAAAAGTTGAGAAAATGTTTTGTAATATATATATATATATATATATATATATATATATATTACATACATATATGTGTATAAACGAATATGTATATACGTCTTTTCACGTAAATACATGTACGTGTACACACGTTGAAACATATACGTGTACACACGTAGATACATTTATATGTACACACGTAGATACATATTCGTGTACACTCGTAGATACATATGTGTACATATGTAGATGAATATATGTGTACACACGTAGATACATATATGTGTGCATATGTAGATGAATATATGTGTACACATGTAGATACATATACGCGTACACATGTAGATACATATTTGTACATATGTAGATGAATATATATATGTACACACGTAGATACATATACATGTACACACGTAGATACATATATGTATACACACGATGCTGCCATGTTGAAAATGCGCGGGAAATGGACGAAGAAACAAACGAACGACACCGGTGTCAAATATTCGTTTATGCAACTCATGCATGTCCTGCTTTTATCAGAAAAATTGTATATCCCTTGTATTTTTATATTTTCTTATATGTTTAATGTATACAAATGTCATCATTGTTACCAAATATGTGTATTTGCTTGATATAAATATCCTGTATTTTTTATGTGGCACGTCGCCTGTCTGAGAAAACGTCTCAGACAAAATCTGAGACAATTTTTCTGACTCAGACACCACTGAGACTGTCTCAAATTTTGTCCCAGAATTGTCTGAGACCTTTCGTGGATATGTTCATATTTCTATCGCTTTGTTTTTGTTTTTCTGGTGTACTGATTGATTTGCGTGTGTTGTGCCAGCGCAATGGAGTATTTCGCGAAAGAAAACACATGTTTGCAAGCATTCTTATGTATTAATAAATAAGAAATAACGAAATAAGAAGCGACCAAAATGTAAACGAACGACGGACCTATTCTTTCCTCCGATACTTCTCAAATTTAGTCTCAGAATTGTCCGAGACCTTTCGTGGATACGGGCCCAGGTCTTTCCTAAGAAGACTCAATTGTTGTTTCACTCTTATTACTTTCTTAAGCAGGGAGTTGTTTTTTATGCCCATACCCTTGACATTGGAAACAACTCATGGGGTTGGGGAAACAAGCTTTAATTTCCTTATTCAGGAAGCATCTTGAAGCATTCTATTGCTTGTACCCTAAATTGAGAATTTTTTATGAGAATAGAGAGTCGTCTCAGAAAAAAAACGCATTGATTTAGGTCCTGTGAGAACACATTTTTTTTAGCAATAGGAACTATGTATAACATGCACAATAACTCATTTGGTAGACTAAAGGGCTACCAGTCCTAGAGAATGAATCACAGATCATATTGACTGACAGATCTCAACGATCTGTCAGTGAACAAAAATATACTGATGTACGATGGATATTCCATCGACATTCTTTACCACAGGACACTTCTTACAAGACACATTGCGAAATTAACCGTGTGGATTAGCCATAGTGGACTGTGGAGACTATTCCTCCTTCTCAAGTTTATAGTTTTCTTATCCTCCCTCTTACCAAAGAGTCCATCAAGGATATGCTGTATGTTGGACAATAAATTTCACCCAGCAATCAAAGAGGTAATGAGAATGAATTAGCAGACAATACCCAGTACTGATAACAGTTCTTAGAATTCTCTCTAGCCAAAGATGGAATTGCCTGGGGGAGCTGCACCATTGTCACAAAACTTGGAGCTCTTGGAAGCTAGTCTTATGTCATTCCGCTGCTGATGACAGTTACTGGCTATTCCTGTTGAGAAATCCTAACTACGTAAATGAGCATCGTTTGGGACTAAGCGAAGCTGTTCCATTTTTTGCATCAGCACGTTGATAAGACATTCCTAGGCTGGTGTGAAGGATTAGACGGAGTATATATATGGTCACCGAAATCAACAGACCTTGAGGCTCATGACTTTTCACTTGTCACTCACGTACAAAGAAAAGAGTAACACAATATTCAGTTATGAATGGCAGTTGCTATGTTTATATTTTTCATGTACAGATTTGTAGAAAGGGAACGGTATAGTATAAAAACTTACTTTCTCATACATTTGATGATGGGCACAGTGCACGAAAGCATGGTTCTGTGTAATGGTTAGTCCAAAGAGCGAAAGAAAGGTGCTAAGTATATGTAAAATTATAGCTAAAACAGCAAACCGAATGAGGAGGAAGATGGATAGAGTTCTACAGAAAAAAATATAAACTTCCTACAGCTAGTAATAGGCAGTAACTAATTAAGTATGCTTAGGAAACTCGTTGATAGACTGTAATTAGTCCATGATGACGTATCACATAAAACTCTTCTGATGATGTGTTATATTAATGTTAATTCAAACATGGAGATATTATCAATATAGTGATATATAGACTTTATAAGAGACATTTCTCAGCTACAAACAAACTATTTAGATCTGAGAGAGAAATGTCCTATTCACAATGTCAACTTAATACACAAATCATAA